>NC_054481.1:48080046-48287923 GCF_017639515.1 Carcharodon carcharias
TCTCTGTAAGGGCAGCATCTGTACTGTATAAAGCCTGCTGTCAAAACTGCACATGGATCATATTTCATATTAACTATAGCTCTGATTTAGTTCCCTGTTGAAATTATAGGGCCTCAATCTCCAGGTTTTGGCCAGAACAAAAACAATTCCAGTCCCACTTGTTTTCAAATCGTAAGAAGCTCAGGGAATTTAAGAAGAGGGAGATGGGGGCAGGGGAACAAACAAAAGTTAAAAAGCTGAAACAGAACAACAGCACAACATCGGAGTGTAGAATGGGGCAAAAAATTTGAGCAGTTCACTCATCAGGTGAGACTGAGTGATTCATTTCACTTTTGTTTTTAACAAATTGTCTTCCACCCTCAGCCACTGCTTCTATTCACCCAGGAAGGGGTGAAGAATCTGAACCATTAACTTCTCATCCATGTTAATAGCATTTTATATTGGATGATGGAAGATTTGTACTGTGAGGCAGAATAGGTCTACGTGACCTAATCCTCCTCCCACTTGGATGCTGTACTTGGAACAGGCCAGAGGGGCTGAATGGCCTCCTACTGTTCCAATGTTGCTACATGATAATCAGGCTGTAATGGTTGAAGCCCATCAACTTCCCCTCTGAGGGAAGCTTGGTTCAGATTCTTAAGGGGTTAGGATGCTGTTGGATTTTTCTTGGTGGGAATCCCTTATGCTATTGCTGGACCATCATCAAAAAGCTACAGAAGAAAGTCTATTCTCATTACAACGTTGCAGATTATAGGCCAATTTAAAGAGTATTTAGAATTATTAAAAGTTGGAGGAAGGTTAGATAGAAGCAGACAGATTTCAGTAATTGAGGGATTAAGAATGAATGATCACAGATACAAAACTGAAAGAGTTACAGACCAGAAGGCAGGAAAAGCTTCCGCATACGGAGAGTTGAGAGGCTAGGTAAGTGATTGAAGCAGAACTTATGTCAAAATTCAAGATTAGATTGGATAGATGGATGAAGGAAAAGGGGTTGAAAAAATATGGGGAGTGGGTCATTATGATGAGAACTATTTACTCATATGGAGAGTAAATGCTGACGTGGACTGTTTGGGCCTAATGCCATTTTCCCATATGTGATAAGACTGTGAAAAGATTTCATCTTTTTTATAAAATATTTTCTTCAAAATGGTTTCTCTTGGCTAAAGGTTCAATTGAATCGAGATTAGGAAGGTTGATTTTCTATATGGTTAGCAAACTTAAAACACTGAGAATAAGGGAGTTAAATATTTTATTTGTGTTTTTTTGATGGTACGATAGTGAAAAATTGCAGGTACACCATAAAACTTGGCGTAACTGGAAAAAAGTAAAAATTAGTGGCAAACAATTTTCTCAACAATGACATGTCCTAGCTCTCAGAAGAATGCCTCTGAAATTAGCAAACATTTCATTCTAGATTTTTCTTGAAGAAAATGGTGATGATTTACTTTCTAACTCTTCTGATTCCAAATTGCATGTGAAATAAGAATGTTGTAATTACAAGTTTGCTGAACTGATTGATTTTCTTTACCTTGTTTCCTTGCGATCAGGGGAGCATGTAGTGGGTGGCTCTAGAATGCATGTTGTGGCAAATGGTCCAACCACTTAACTCATCTGCATTGATGTTACAAGTGGATATATCCTTGTCCAGTCCTAATTTGTTATCAAAATAACAGTAAGGCTAATGGCTCTGGCCATTATTTATGCATAGATGACACAGAAACTTCAGGCGAGAGGCAGATGTACAGTTATACTCAAAATCCAGAGGCTGCTGTTTGAGTTGTGCTGTTCTGCTGTTCTTTGCGTAAATGGTATTTTACTGACAACCTTACCATTGAAATGCATTGAATGGCATGAATCTCCCATGGCAACAGTGGGCCCGTTTAAACTGTTTTTGGATTGGCCAAGGCCTCTGTGCAGCCATCCAACATCAGTGGAGTCACTAAGACCATCCAGGCTGCAGCTGTGGTGCAGTCCAAGCAATGACTCACATTGTCAAGAAGTGTCTGCTGATTAAACTTCAAGGTGGGGGTTTAAAGAACTGACAAGGCTATTGTCTGACTATGACAATGCAGCACTAAATAAATAAATGGCTTAAGTTGCTGTATTTGCATGGTATATACAGATAAAACCTGCCACAGAGAGTTATGTCTTGTCTATTTCAGTCTAAGTAGCCTTTTAAAATTATATGTGTCAATTACTGCCAATCAATATCTCTGGCACTAAAGATTAACTGTTACAATTTTTAATCAGGTTTTACTTGTTAGAAATTTTGAAAATGTTGAACTTGTTACATTGTTTTTACTTTTCCTAGTGCCTCTCTGAATCCAATTTTTCCCTCTCTTTATTTCTCTTTCTGTATCTGATTTGAGATAACGTTCGCCAACTCTGAACCTCATTGTCAGTCCTTGCAATGCTTATTTCACAATCCTTCAATCTGATTAAGGAGATAGGCAGTTCATTGCTCTGTTAAGCCAGGCCCCAGCTGCCCTGTTTCCTTCATGGCTCACACTTTCAGCAACTTGTCACATAAGAATTTTAAAAATCTAAACGTGCAAGGATGGATCTATCTAACAACACATGCCCTACTACTGCAAACTATGACCCACTATCTTTGTGGCAAGAAATTTTTTTGTGCTTCCCCGATAACTGAAGATGTTTTAATCAGGAAGGGCCAGATTTAATCTGTGCTGAATTAGTTGATCCAGGGCAAGACAGAAATAGGAGACATTATAATTGTCGTCAGTGCCCCAACATCAGTGAAAGGAAAATCGCTCAGCAATTTTCCTTTGTGTGTGAGGCTAAGATTGGCCTTGATTATGGTGCCTTCTGCAGATGACACTAACCCTTGAGTGGTTGAATGAGATAAGAGAGTGTCACCAGAAAGGCATCTCAGCTAGAAGTTGGGGCCTTCAGGTGAAGCTTGTCAAGAAAAAGAAGATAATTTTCTCGTTGGATGTTCCCTTCTGCTACCTGATGGTATCAGTTGTCAATGTCAGGCACAAATTCATTGCAAATAGGGTGTTTCTGGCCCAAATGTAGCCTGAGTATAATCATTGAATATCATCACTGAATATTGAGCATTTGCTGATCTTGTTTTAGTGCACCGAATGTGTGGCAATATTTGGGTGCATTTGTTTTCACCTTGAGGATGAAGTGTCTGCTGCCCGCATGGCTGCTGATTAAAACCAGATTTGTGCTTCATGCCTTGAACTTGTAAAGCATTGTATTCAGTTACCCAAGACATTATCACACATGTGTACTCAGTGTTCCCTATTCCGAGGGCTCAAGATGCCTTTACATTCTGGAAAAATATTGTGTTGGGTCATAACCTAGCCAGTGTTGATGTAACAGTACATTATACATTGTGCAGGCTCCACTTTCTAATGAACCCGTTTGTCTTTTCCTTTCATGAAGGCAGGGGTATTTCCATTTAGTTCCCTACAAAACTTGGAACCTTAATATGCATCTTGTATGCTTTCCTTTAACTTTCCCAACCCTGAGAGTTTGCAGACATGCATTTTCCTGGGATATCTCTGTCCATGTGCTTTCATTCAGTGGCTTGTGTCCTAAGTTATGGTGCTACAAATATAGCAACAAACCCTGGGAGCAACTGACATTTGAAGCAGCATCTCTTAATATTGTACAATCTGTTCATCTTGTTGCAGTTTGGACCCTGCTTTCAACACTCTTGATTGGCGCTTGGCACAAAACATAACATTCAAACGCAGGCATATACCAATGGAACCAATGCCTGACTTTGTGGTTGTAGTGATTACAACTACGTGACTCAAGCTTAACACTTCTGCCACTGGGTTGCCACATCAAAAATAGTGCAGAGTGCCCATCAATTGGTCCTCACTTTACCAACAGTTAGAAAAAGCCAGCTGACAGACCATATGCCTCAGGCTAAGTTATTAATGTTAGTGTAGCAGAATGTAAATTTATACAGGAGCAAGATAAATTAGTATCCAGCTAACCCTGATACTTCAAAATTGTTTTCAGAACAAAGTGTTTCACAATTCTTTAAGTCCTTTCTCAGAAGTCATTGTAACTATTTTTAAAATCTGTAACATGGACATTTCTATCTCCATGGAGTTCCATCCCACTGCTGTAGTACAGAGTAAGCACTTGAAAGACTGAACTAGATTATTAGGACTGCTATTCAAATATAACCTTCGTTTCATTTCAAGTGAAGAACACCTATACCTCTCTCAATCAAAGCAATTCTTTTAAGCTAGAGGTATAAATCGAAAGACAACTGTTCTCTCAGCAAAATACGTCTTCAAATGCCAAAGTCTGCTCTAGCTGTCAGATGGAGTACATTACATTCCACCTCTTGCATCAAGACAGAGTAAATTCATTCATAAACTACAGACATAAATATATCCTGGTCCTAGCTTTCAATTCAGACAAAAATTTGGATCTTATCATTTGAATTGGGTGGGATTTCTTTTCTGGCACAAATCCTACTTTCTCCTGCCGATTCCTCACAACTTCAGTAGCATTATGTACTATTTAGGTTCTGGTGCTTTATGGTGGGAAAGTATTACAATTGAGGTAACTCTTGTGTCAGCTGTGATTCAGTGGTAGCACTCTTGCCTCTTGGTTGTAGGTTCAAGTCCACTCTGGGCTGGGTAAAGGAAAAATCACCCAGAGTTCTTGTTCCTTATCCAATGAACTATCTTGTAAAGTGTACACATGGAGAGGAGAGATCCAGACCCTGGTTGTGATGCTCCCTATGCTAAATAGCAAGGTAACACTTGCAGTCCAGACATGGACTTAAGAATGACCAATCAGGTGCCATACTTGAAGGGCTCATGAAACTTAGCCACAGCATGAGCTGGTCTCTTCAGAAGAGGAATGGAGAATATATGGGGGAGCAAAAGTAAGGTCACTTCATACCCTGGCACATTTTGTGGGCAGTTCCACTTTGGTCTAATTCTGATGTAACTGTGTGAAAACTCGACAAAAACATGAAAAAAATGAACCGAATGCTGGGGGCACACCAACCTTTTGTCTTGGAACCCAGGTTTAAACTTATGGGGCAAACTCCTCTTGTCTTTTCTGGTTGTAACAGTTGCTTGAAACTAAACTGTCTCCAACTTTAGCACTCATTCAAAAAGGCAGGAAACACAGTTAGTACATGAAGTGGAAAATATCAATGGTGCGGGAGAGGACATTGAAGAACTATTTTTAGAGCAAAGTAAATAGAGCTTCTTTCTGCCTCTGGGATTGTTGTACTTGAGTTGAAATGCTCGACAACAACATTGGGTGATAGAAATGGGGAAAGATGTTCCATTCTCCAACACTGACAAACCTCACCCAAGTAGGCATACTAATTCACTAATGAATTTTATTGTTTTCTACTTTTTAAAATGCTTTGAGCTGCCAAACAAGGTTGCTCAGGTTGGGTCTAGCACAACAGATGGATAATCAATCCTTCAGTGTTTGCAGACACATGCTCGCGTGCGCACACACACACACATGAGTTTAGTTAGGTTTTAAACTTAATGCAAAATAGAGCTTTTTTCAACTAACCCATGCTTTTATGTTGTCATCTTGAATGATTGCTTTCTGTTGGTTTAAATATGCAGCATCCTTGAAATCAGAGGTTGCCTCTCACAGCAGGAGTATTTGCTTCTTGTGAAAGGTGCTCACCATTAAAATAACTATATATATTTATATAGCACCTGTTGCATAGTTAAATGTTCCATTGTTCTTCATGGCAGTTTATCAAACAAAACATGAGGAGATACTAGGGCAGATGACTATAAGTTTGGTCAAAGAGGTAGATTTGAAAGAGTAGCTTAGAGGAGAGAGAGGTGGCGAAGTCTAGGAAGAAAATACCAGAGCTTAGGGCCTAAGCAGCTGAAGGCCTGGCTGTCAATAGTGAAGCAATTAAAATTGAGAATACGCAGAAGGCCAGTATTGGAGGAGCACAGAGATCTTGAGAGATTGTATTAACCATTTATCAAGTTTGCAGGGCTAGCATTGATTTATAAGGTGCTTTTTAAAGTAAACAATCCAGCCATGGCTCATTTGGTAGCACTTCTGTGTCTGAATCAGAAATCATGGGGACTTGAACACAAACAGTGCAATACTGAGGAAGTGCTGCAGAACTATTAAGGCATTGTGTGAGAATAGCTTTGTGAACTGAGCAAAAGGGACTGTTAAAATCTTGAAGGTTGGCAATGATGTGGCTTGATTTAGCAGTAATGACAGCACTGACTTAACACAATAAGATTGTGTAATTAAATAGCCAAGCCTTATTGAATAGCTTGGTTATTGCTTTGTTTTCACTATGCACAGGATCTGTAATTTGAAGAAACAGGGATATCATTGGTAGGCAGTGTGCAATGTCCTTGGTTGGCAGTTGAGGCATAGAGCCTGAGAAACTAGCACAATGATGTGAAGGTCTGGCTTGGGTGATTTCTTTTTCCAGATGTAGAATTTAAAGGAGAGGGAGGAATTTTTTTTGTTAACTCCAATCCTCATTTTCTGTTTTAAAAAAGCAACCATGCCTAACCTCAAAGCCAAGACTATAGAGTAAGATTTAGTTGCTAATTTGAGGTGGTTTTGCAAATCTGTAGCAGCTTATGTTGGCAGTGTTATGTTGGTATAGTGTCAACAAGACTTTTATACTTCACTGTGAGATTTATTATGTTGCTAATGTGAATAGAATAGAGCAGGAGACCGAGTGCTGTATATACTTGAGTAATTGTCGATCCCGTATAGAAGTTGACCCCCAACTTTTAGCCAAAAAACCCAAACTCTTTGTACTGACCACCTGCTCCCCACTGAAGTCAAACTTGCCTTGGTGCAAACCTACCCATTGATAGAATCATAGAATAGTACACCATAGCTGTTCAGATCCTCATGTCTATGCATGTTAACACATGATGTCAAGACTACCGCCTCACTGATGCGTGCTGATTCCAATCTCTGCTTCTAAGATGATAACATGGGGTTGGATTTTACGACCCCCCACCCCAAGCGTGTATTTGGTGGTCGTAGGGCACGTAAAGTATGAGGGGTGGCTAGCTCACCACCTTCCCACCTACCCACCCCTGAGCTGTCCCCCTAATACAAGGGCACCAAAATTGATAGCCCACTAGCCATATGTAAATAAATAATTAAGGGTCAATTGAGCTTGTTTACAAGCCAACTGACCCCAGTATTATGCTGCCCACGCAATTACATGGTTGGTGTGGGCAGGCAGGTGGGGGTGGGCAGCCCGTTCTTTCAAAAACGTTTTTAAAAGAGTAGGAAGAGGGGTACTATCTTCAGGAGTGGGGTGAGCCCTTTGTGCATCAAGGGCATCCCCTTTGAAGATATTACTCCCTCTCTGCTTGCACTCAAAACAACACCCCCCCCCCCCCCGCCCCTTACCCAAGGACTTGCCTGAGTCCAGGATCCATTGGGGCCTTCATCCTGGGCCTGCTTGCAGTCCCAGCAGGGTCCACTACTGAGCTCTGGCACTGCTGAGAGTGCAAGAGCTTCCAACAAATCTGATTGGCAGGACAGGACTTCCTCCCAGTGAAGGGCAGAAATCCCACACTTTCCTGGTTGTTGCCGGCCACATGTTTTTGCTATGGGGCGGACTATTTCCTTGGTTGTTTTCCAACCAACTTTTTCATTGGGGCGGGGTGAGCATTGTGCCCCCCCGCAACCTCTTGTAATATCCAGCCCATGGTATCATGAAGGAAAGGCAGATAGACAGCGCAGTTCAAACTTAGAGTCATTGAGATTACAGACAGATAACTGTGCAGCAGTTAGAGGGTTCAAGATATCAGAGAAGGACCTTTGAGATTGGAGGAAGCTCGCTACACAGCTTAGGCAGATGCCCAAAAATAAATGTGCAAACAGAGGAAAGCCTCGCAGTTGCAAAATGAAGTTGCAAAATATGTGATTGAAAATTGCCAGAATGGTGTCTCAGTTTCTCAAAGATCTATCTGAATCCTTGCCCTGAAACAAACAAGAAAATTAGGCATTGCAGATTTCAAAGTCAGCCCTGGATGGTGTATCAGCTTTATGAAGAGAAACAATTGCTGCGACAGAAGACCAAGATTTCACAGCAGAACTTGATGACAGGCTTATCGCATTTCAGCGGTTTACAATCAAACATTGACAAAAGAATGGATACAGATTGATATGCATTGGAAACATCGATGATACCCCCATGACTTTTAACATGCCAGCCAGTCAAAGGGCCAGCAAAGTTGGAGGCGAAACAGCGATCATGAAGACAACTGGTCATGAAAAGAGTAGACTCAGAGTTGTGCTGTTGTGTCTGTCCGATGGGATAAAGCTTAAGCCAGTGATGACATTCAAGAGAAAAACCCTCTCAAAACAGCAATTCCCAAAAGGAGTAGTCATCCACATTTAAGATAAAGGATGGGTGGATGAAGGTGGATTGAAAATATGGCTGAGAAAAGTTTAGAGTTTCCAACCAGAGGGATTCCGTAAAGAAAAGTCTTCTCATCTGGGACATGTTCAGATCACACCTTGTTGATGATGTTGTTGTTTCTGAAGTTAGATCGCAAACCAGTGATATTGCACTGATTCTGTATGGTCTAAACAACCTTGTTCAAACATTGGATGTCTCCTAAACAAGCCCTTCAAGAATAGCATGGGTAAAAAGTGGAATGTCTGGTCGGAGGAGCGAAGACATTCACCAAGGGAGGCAGTATACGGGCTCCAACGTTAGCAACCCTGTGTGAATGGGTTGTAGAGGTGTGGGATGAAATCAGGACAGAGATTGTCATCATATCATTTTAAAAAAATGGGATGTCCAATGAACTTGATGGCATAGATGATGATTACTTGTGGAAGGATATGGCTGATGTTATGATTACTGATGAAATGATGATGATGATCTACATGATGATGCCATTCAGATTGGGATGCGTTATTTGGTACTGAAGATGAGTTTGAAGGTGATTTTTATCAATTTTAATACTCGTTCAGTGCATGCTCTGCTAAATGGCATTCTTTACTGTGCTGTGAAAAACACGGAATTAAATTGTACAAATTTGTATATATGGCTTTTGTTTTTGAAGAATTTAGTGTACCCAAATTAATGTCTGTCTCCATGGAGGTTATTATTTATTTATAAATAAAAGTTAAATAATAAAAATACTTTTTGGCTCCTTTTGCACTACTTTAGGGGGGGCGGGGGTTGGCAGGAACAGTCTCCGACCTGGCAACTTTGTGATTGTGAGACATTGGGAGAGGGTGGATTTCAACCCCTTGAAACCAGTACTCGTTTAAAAGCCAACCCCTTACTTTTTGGTTAAAAATGTAATCTTAGAAACTCGACTTTTACACAAGTATATATGTTAGCTCGGGTGAGTCTGAAGTCTTTTGGCCCACCAGTCACCCCTTTCCTCTCACCCACTTTGAATTACTGGGGGTCTTTGAATGGTTGATATTTTATTAGCTATTAGCAGTTTTCAATTTTGCGCCACTCTTGGCTATGGCACACAAACGTTAACGCAACCACAGTCACAAACTTTCAGCCTTAACCTTCACCTAAATTTATTGCTGCAGAGATGGTAGATAAAATGTACACCACAGTAACGGGTGATTCAGCCCTTAATGTTCATGCTGGTGGTTATGCAGCACATGAGCCTTCGCCTGCTCTACTTCATCTAACCTTATCAACATCATCTTCTATTCCTTTCTCCTTTGTATTATCCAGCTTCCCTTTAAAAAAGATCATTTTTACTATCTGCCTTAACTAATCCTTGTGGTCGCAAGTTCCACATTCTTGCCACCCCCTGGGTTTACAAGTTGCTGCTGAATTCCCTATTGGATTTATTGGTGTCCATTTTACGTTTATGGCCCTAATTTTGCTTTGAAACACACGTAGAATTGGCAATGAAATACTGTCACACGTATAAGTTGAGACAGATATTTTATTATCTGCAGATATAACTTCTTCCACAATAGAAGTCCGGTAATCTCTTTGTGCACCACGTCTAAGTCTTCAACTTCTGGCCAGTAAGCATGTCTGTTGAGAACCTGCCAGATAATCTATCTAATATTACAAGCTGTATATAGCATAAAATTATCCCTGTGGTAGATTGCAGGAACCACAGAGAAACAATCCTTCAAGATTGTCCTGGAGTCTCTGGGAATTGAAGATTAGTCTCCAGGACCATGCTGCCAGGACAAAAATCATAGGGGAATTAATCTAAAAATATAATTTTCTTTCAACACTTTAATTATAAAAATGAGAAGGGAAAGACTCTTTGACTGACAGTCAATCAATCAAATGGGCAATGAATAGCTGCTTTTGTCGTTTGATGTAGGAAGGTGTTGAACCCATGTGAATGGATGTGGTGGGCGATCAATGGCGGCAGTATGGGGCAGTTGGAGACAGGAGATCACATGGTGAAATCTCCAAGAATACATCCAGGCAGAGTTGGCAAAGATCTTTATGGTCTTCAAAAGTATTCAGTCAGTATGTGGGTGGCTCCCTCCTCACCATATAGGTTGTGGGAACCTATAAAGACCACTCCTCCGCATTAGACTGTTCACTTGGTTGGCTAGTATAAAAAGATGCTTGTGGTCATGGAAGGAGTGGTATGGACACACGGAATTTGCTCCATCTCCTTTTTGCAGTTAACAGAGTACTCTTAGTTCAGTGGGAATTATAGCCAACTCTGATTCTCTCCTTGCCCACCGTTCGCACACACATGCATTTCCAGCAAGAGTGGGGATCTGGAGCAGATATCAGAGGTTTAGAGCTGGCCAGTGGATCCCATTGTGTTTGTGTTAGCAGTTCAGTGGAGTGATCCAAAACTAATTCCATGGCTTCATTTTCTCGCTGCAGCCTTGCATTTTTCTCTACTTCAAGCATTTATACCAAGAACATAAGTGTGGGGACATCAGTTTCCATAATCTCTTTCATATGAGCACCGTGATCCCCGGTCTAGCCCATATTGCTGTTAAACCATAGCTGTATCTTCGCACTCTTTACTTTGTGTGAAGCAGAGGAAGGAGGCTGATTAACAGTTTGACAGGCCATGATGTGAACACTCCTTCCGTGACCACAAGCATCTTTTTAGACTCTTCACTTTGTTGGCTAGTATAATGTGGAGGAGTGGTCTTTATAGGTTCCCACAACTTATATGATGAGGATGGAGCCACCCGCATGCAATGGACTCAAGTAGCTTGATGGTTAGGCAGGATTCCGAGCAGGTCAGCATTCACTGGAACTCCCTAGAGCAGGATTTTTTACCCTGAACCACTTTGGCCACCACTTAAGCTCCAGCAGCATTGTGTGTTGTCCAGCAATCGCACTCTTTTTAGTAAGATAAAGCATGAGGACTGATATAGTGGGGGATAGCAGAATGCACAATAGCTTTTACAAGAGCAGGAGAGAAATATTTGACAAAGAAGCACTTTAAAGGCTACAGGGCAAAAATAGAGGCAAGGGATTAGGTGGAGATCCCTTTCAGAGAGCCAGCACAGACACAATGGGATGAATTGCCACCTTCTGTGTTGTAAAATTCTATAAGCTTTGATTGAACCCTTGGGCTTTGTAGCTGGCTATTTCTATTGAACAGCACTTTGGTGGTAAAGTAGTTATCTCAGTAAGAAGCAACTTTGAGCTTTAAAAGGCACTGAGTAAATCTGCTGGCCCTTTCTTCCCAGGATGAAATTGTAGCAATACAATTAATATTGGAAGCACGTAACACTGCTCATTGAATTCCAGCAAATGGAAGCTGGTGCCCTCTACTTACTTTGCTAACAGCACACCTAATACTTTTTACAGATATTTCACAAAACAAAGCTTCTGCTCTAAGGAACATTGCAAGCTATCCAGTGTTATGATTCAAGCAGTACAGTATTTTACACAAATATAACGTGTTAGATAGTTTTACCCTGGGAATATTCAAGATTAGATTTGAGGAATGGAACAGAATTATTCGTACTAAATACGGCATAAAATATATATAGGGCAGAAACGCTCTGTTCGGTCCAACTGCTCCTTGCTGGTTTTTTATGCTCCATTTGCAATGCTATTTGATTCAGATGCCATCTTTTCAAATTACTATTTATACCATACATTTATACCCAAGTAATATAAGAACCATGCCCCAGAGATTAGTACTTAGAAAATACCAAGACACCTAATCGTGTCCCTCTCACCCAATCAGTTTGTTGCAGTCACACAGGAATCATACAGCAAGATTTGGATAACAGGCACCACTCTTGGTGTCCCAGCAACACAATGCAACCATTAATTGCCATTCACCTCATTTGCTGTCTGTGGGACCTTACTGTGTGCAAACTGGCTTACATAACATCACTGAAGCCAGTTTCAATAAAAAAATGTACTTCATTAGAAGCACTTTGAAATTCTGTGAGGGATGTGACCAGGCTTCTTCTCAATCTCCAATGCATTGTGAAGGTTACTACAGTAACCTTGTGAAAATTTAATATCTTTAGGCTCCCTCTCTGTCTCTAATTGAAAAGCGCACTGCAGCTATTGCAATGTATACTATGCCAAATTAGATATTTTGTAATTATGAAGGCTGAAATACCTTTAATGGCTTCCGCCATACATTGTGTCAGCAGATATTGTTTACTATAAAACCGTATTATTCCAAGGCGTTGCTATTTCAGAGCTATATCTATGGGCCTTATCATCAACTGTCAATGCTTAAAAAAGTAAATTCAGTCACTTTTATGACAGATGATGGTTATTGTGCAATCAGTTATGACTCACTGTAAGACAAATATTATAAGTAATATAAATGTAAACAATAATTGATTTGGAGACCTCCATTAAGAATATTGTAATTATTGAATACAGATCATGGCAGGTGCAGTGCTTGGCACTCTAACTTTATCACAATGCATTGGAGATTGAGAAGTAGCCTGATCACATCCCTCACAGAATTTCAAAGCGCTTCTAATGAAGTACATTTTTTTATTGGAAGTGGTGTCAGTGATGTTATGTAAGCCAGTTTGCACACAGTAAGGTCCCACAGACAGCAAATGAGTTGAATGGTAATTAATGGTTGCATTGTGTTGCTGGGACACCAAGAGTGGTGCCTGTTCTCCAAATCTTGCTGTATGATTCCTGTGTGACTGCAACAAACTGATTGGGTGGGAGGGACATGATTAGGTGCCTTCGTTTGATTTATCATCTGAAACACAGCACCCACATAATGTTGTATTCTTTCAGTACTGCCCTGAGATGATAACCCATGCACTATGTGCTCAAGTCATAGAGTTGGACTTCACCCCGTAACCTCCTGACTCAGAGATAAGATTGCTATGAAGGGAGCCAAACTATCGAACTAATCTTCAGTCTGTAATAAACCTGAACTGATCAACATCTTTTGTGTATTGAATTAAACTTTACTATCCTTAAAGAACACGTTCTTGTGAGAATTGCATGCTATTTATTCATCCTCATCGCTGGAAAGGCAACTACAATTTCTGAATCTGTCAACCTGGTTGATAAAGTCCAAAAAACAAATGGTCTTAAAACAGCTTAATACCCTGTTCTGCAACACAGTAATACCACAATGGCTGCCTATAGTGAATCCATTATTCCTGGCCAAGATGGATCTAATTGGATAATTCCCCTGTCAATCATGCTAGGTGACAGCATTGTTGTAAATGACTGGGATTGATTTTATGCACATAATTTGAGTTATATAATTTTCCTCCACTCACTGCATTTTGCTGGAGAAATAATTCTGCTTTTATCGGCAGAAGTTGCTATAGTTCTGGTCATGAGTTCTGTTTGTTGCAGTTGGTAGAGTCTCTATGCAAATAGATTTTATTTGCTGTAAGCTCTGTTCCAAGTCCAACTCATTGACTGACACAGCCATGCCAATAGATACTCTGTCCCACAACTGTATTGCTTCCGCATGGACTTGCATTTGTAGTTTCCCATTGGCAGGTTCCATATCTCCACCATGCTTTGGGGAAATGTTGAATGGATGCTGGGTGCTTCTCTCACAATGTGTGAAAGAGACACAATGAAAGGATAAGCTAAAGTGGCTCAGATACTTTTCAACACAGCAGAGTTTCAATCCCTCCATGGCTTTGCTCCTTCCTATCTCTGGAACTCTCTTCCTATCTCTGGAACTCTCTGATATATCTGTGCTCCTCCTATTCTGGTGTCTTCCACATTCCTGATTTGAATTACTGCATTATTGTCTTCAGCTGTCTACGCCCTAAGCTCTGGAATTCTCTCTGTAAACCTCCCTGCCTCTCCTCTTTTAAGACCCTGTTTAAAACCTACCTCTTTGGCCATAGAACCATAGAATAATGTAGCACAGCAGGAGATCATTCAGCCCATTGAGACTGAGCTGGTTCTTTTGAAGAGCAATCTAGTTAATCACACTTCATTGCTCCTTCCCCATATCCCTACATGTTTTTCTCCTTCATGTATTTATGCAACTTCCTTTTGAAGGTTACTACTGAATCTGTATCCTCTAAGGCAGTGCATTCCAAATCCTAACCACTCATTGTGTAAAAAAGATTTTCAGGATTTCCGCCTCTGGTTCTTATGCCAATCATGTTAAATCTGAGCCCTCCAGTCACTCGAGAGTTGGTCATCTGACCTAATATCAAATTATGTGGTTCGGCGTCATTTTTGTTTTTTAACACTCCTGTGAAGCACCTTGGTATTTTTACTATGTTAAAGGCACTATATAAATGCAAGTTGTTCTTCTTGAGTTGAGTTGTCCTAACAGCAACCAGACAAAAGATGCCTAGGAGCAAGGAAATTAAATAATTGAGAACCATTTTGATTCAAATATCATTTCACCAATAATAAAAGTAAAATTAAAGGAAAAACAAATGTTTGACAATTACGTAGAATTTACTGCATAGAATCAGGCCCTTTGGGTCAACTAGTCTACACTATTATTTATGCTTCATACGAGCCTTGATATCAAGGCAGCATTTGACCGACTGTGGCATTAAGGAACCCTAGAAAAATTGGAAGTCAGTGGGAATCAAGGGGAAAACTCTCCACTGATTGGAGTCATACCAGCACAAAGGAAGATGGTGTGCTTGTTGGAGGTCAGTCACCTCAGTTCCAGGACATCACTGCAGGAGTTCCTCAGGGTAGTGTCCTAGATCCAAGCATCTTCAGATGCTTCATTAATGATCTTCGCTCCATCATAAGGTTAGAAGTGGGGATGTTCACTGATGATTGCACAGTGTTCAGTAGTATTCACAACTCCTCAGATACTGCAGTCTGTAGTCTTATAGCAGAAAGACCTGGACAATATCCGGGCTTGGGCTGATAAGTGGCATGTAAGATATGTGTTACACAAGTGCCAGGCAATGATCATCTCCAACAAGACAGAATTTAACCATATCCTCATGACTTTCAATGGCTTTGCTGATGCTGAATTCCCCCCACTATTAACATCCTGGTTACCATTGAGCAGAACCTGAACTGGACTAGCCATGTAAATACTGCAGCTCGAGGAGCAGGTCAGAGACTGGGAATCCTGTGGTGAATGAGTACTTCTCCAACGATGCTCAAAAAGCTCAACACCATCCAGTCTGCTTGATTGGCACCCCGTCCACCAACTTAAACATTCACTCCCTCCACCACCACCGCACAGTGGCAGCAGTGTGTAATAGATAAAAGATGAACTCCAGAAACTCACCAGGCTCGTTCAACGTCACCTTCCAAACCTGCAACCTCTACCACCTAGAAGGACAAAGGCAGCGGATACATGGGAACACCACCACCTGTAAGTTCCCCTCAAAGCCACACACCATCCTAACTTGGAACTATATCACTGTTCCTTCACTGTCACTGGATCAAAATCCTGGAACTCTGATCCTAACAGCACTGTGGGTGTTCCTACATCAGATGACTTGCTGCAGTTCAAGAAGGGCAGCTCACCACCTCCTTAAGGGCACTTGAATGCTTGCTTTGCCAGTTACGCCCACATCCCATGAAAGAATAATAAAAAGGAATATCCTGCTGTTCCATTTTCCTTCTTGTATTTACCTAGGCTTCCCGTAAATGCCTTATTTGATTTATTAGTGGCTGTCTTATACTTATGAACTTTTTTGGGCATCGAATTTCCAAATGGTAATATCAGTTTAATATTAGTTTTAATCCGTCTGCACGACTTAGCTCTGCTTTGCAAACTGAATGTTAAAATGAGTTTTTCAAACCAGGCTTTTTGTGTTTGTGGAACTATTAATGCATAATGAATGTAATGTTCTTTTAGTGCATAAGAAACTAAGAACAGATGTGGGACTAATAGATTTGACTGCTGTGCCAATGGGGGTAAATTAACACTGAATAATTTTCTATTCTGTGTTGTTTTCCCTGGGTTTCTCCAACTCCTTTGGTCTTTGCCTTCTGATTTTATTTAGAAAATGGAGACTATCTAGAAGCCTAATTCTACTCTTTTTATTGCTAATCTTGGGCTGAAAAAGCAGTTAGAGCACTGGAGCAAGAGTGAGTTGTGTTGACATGAAGAATCATATTGTCTTGGCATGGTTGCCATTCTGCAGTGGGATGGCAAGATTAGGAACTTATGGTTAGAGCATTTAGTCCACCATTGTACACTATTTCAGGGCTGCAGGAATCCAAATTTCTTACTCCTCAAAACTGCTGGCTGGCTGAATTTTATGTTTTTTAAAAGGAAGTACGTGACTCAATCTAACTATTTCCAGAAATAAAGGAGGAAGAGAGAATTTCATGCTGCACAGCCATGCACAGCATGGTTTAGATCAACAATCAGGACTGAATTTTATGGAAAGATGTTTCTGTTTAGAATGCTTTGAAAAATGTATCCAACCAAAAAACAAACTGGTAGAGACTGTCTCCTTGTCCCCCTGCCACACCCCATTACCAAAAGTTGTTTTGGAATTGTTAAAAGAAGATTATTGGAACATGTTTCATTTTGACTCACTCTAGGATGTCCTTCTGCACCATCACCTTCTGACCCTTCTGACTGAGCTCAATCACTCTTTCTTTCTGCATCCTAACCACCGATCCCATTTTCTTGGTTAACAGATATTGGTAATGGAGGATGGCAGCACCAAAGCTACAGGGAGTAGAGGGGGTGTGGGCTGGAGCTCTTGGTGGGTTTCCCCCATCAGCCCACGAACAATAGGGTGTTCCACACCTGTTGGATCAATTCACCTTTCTCCATTGCATTCCTGTGCCAAGATATCCTTAGCCCCCTTGCCAGATTTTCCATCTCCCTCCCTGCTATTCTGCTTTAGCCCTTAGTATCTCCTCTAGACCCATCTTTTGTTTCTTTACTTGTCCCATTACCACCTCACTTTCTTTTTGCCATGCATTCTTTTAATCACTCCTGCTCTCCTTTCTCATTTGTTCTCTTATCCCACCCAAATCTCTCTCCTCACCACCACCCCCCCCCACCTCAATTTTACCTGGCTCTGTACCTGCTTTTAAACTGTCACGTTTCTGACATCTTCCAGTTCTGATAGAAGGTAATTGACCTGAAATGTTAACTCTGTTTCTCTGTCAACAGATGGTGCCTAACCTGCTGAGCATTTCCAGCATTCTCTGGTTTTATTTTCTATTTTGTGGTACCCTAAACAAACTGTTTGTGTTCCACTGCATCTGCTCCTTTTGCTATTTTGGTATGTCAGTATGCTGGGCTGCTGAGTGCTGGGTCACTGGTTGAAGCTTATGATTTATCTACACAACCCAAACCTGATCCTGGCAAGTTGAGAGACCTCTGTAGCTCTAGATTATAAAAAAATTCTTACCTGCATACAGGTTAAAGGATCTGCAGTCATGCTCTTCATAATCTCAGGATGATTCAAAGTGCATTGAAACACATTTTTGAATCATACTCATCATCGCCATGTGAGAAATATGGCAGCTAATTTGCACAAAGCAAGCTCCCACAAACAGATGCGATGGGACCAGATAATCTGTCTTAGTGTTGTTGGTTAAATGAGAAATACATATTAACCAGGATGGGGAGAAAACTCTCTGCTCTTCTCCTAAATACTGGCATGGGATCCTTTACGGTTTAATGTCTTCACCGAAAGACAGCACCTCCCACAGTGCAGCACTCACGCTGCACTGGGAGCATTAGGCTTAGAGTCGGTGCTTGAACCTCTGAAGTGGGAGTTGAATCCACAACCTTCTGACTCAAGAGGCTGCCAACTGAGGCACGGCCAACACTAAGGAGGTATTTGCTAGCAATATTACCTACCAAATGAAATATCAGAACTGCCTTACTCACTTAACCTCAGGGTTCTGCTGCCCAAAGCTGGAACTGATCAAGTGAATGAATAAAACATTAGAATCTTGAACTGAGTAATTCACAGATGGTGTAAGCTGGCTGCCGCTCTTAGCTGTTTCAAATTCCTATTTTAGTCAACACCAGGCTGGGCAACTCTCCCGAAAACACATGTTTTGCAAATGAAAATTGTTAACTGAGAAACCTAATCCAAGGATTTCTGAAGAATTCCTTCAGTAAAGTGCCTTGTGTTACATCGAAACAACCTTCTCACCTGCCATATGGCAGGCTATATGCTGTTGGTCACAATAGAAAAACAGAATTACCTGGAAAAACTCAGCAGGTCTGGCAGCATCGGCGGAGAAGAAAAGAGTTGACGTTTCGAGTCCTCATGACCCTTCGACAGAACTTGAGTTCGAGTCCAAGAAAGAGTTGAAATATAAGCTGGTTTAAGGTGTGTGTGTGGGGGGCGGAGAGATAGAGAGAGAGAGAGAGAGGTGGGGGGGGGGGCGGTGTGGTTGTAGGGACAAACAAGCAGTGATAGAAGCAGATCATCAAAAGATGTCAATGACAATAGTACAATAGAACACATAGGTGTTAAAGTTAAAGTTGGTGATATTATCTAAACGAATGTGCTAATTCAGAATGGATGGTAGGGCACTCAAGGTATAGCTCTAGTGGGGGTTTTTTTTTATATAATGGAAATAGGTGGGAAAAGAAAAATCTTGGAAAAAAAAAAGGAAGGGGGAAACAGAAAGGGGGTGGGGATGGGGGAGGGAGCTCACGACCTAAAGTTGTTGAATTCAATATTCAGTCCGGAAGGCTGTAAAGTCCCTAGTCGGAAGATGAGGTGTTGTTCCTCCAGTTTACGTTGGGCTTCACTGGAACAATGCAGCAAGCCAAGGACAGACATGTGGGCAAGAGAGCAGGGTGGAGTGTTAAAATGGCAAGCGACAGGGAGGTTTGGGTCATTCTTGCGGACAGACCGCAGGTGTTCTGCAAAGCGGTCGCCCAGTTTACGTTTGGTCTCTCCAATGTCACAATAGATCCAGTTGCAGATCCAGCTCCAGAGCGGACCTGGAAGATACTATTGCCCATTCTGGCATTCATGTTAATTGTGTATCAATTGTGTTTAATTATATGCACATGGAGTGCATTAATTGGGGCTTGACTTGAACAGATATAAAGGGACAGTTGCCTTAACAGGTCCAGGCTGCGGACAGTTGAGGGGGTACTCTGGCCCGATAGTCTGCCCCTCTTCCCCGGCTGTGTTTATGGCCGGGTGTCCCGGGTGTCCTTGGAGAGGCAACACGCGGTGTCCACTGGTACGCTTGAGGCCTTCCATGACCGGTGTGCATCGCGGGAGCCAGGGTGCACCATCGTCCCCCAAAATGAAATTTAATTTGAGTTCATAAGTTTCCTTTAAGATTTTTGTCTTTTGTTACAGTGCTCCTTTAAGGGCTAGCAATTAATTTTTTAATTTGCCCACATGTTTAATTGATCTTGCTCAAAAGAATGTAAAGGGATACTTGCCATTAACAGGTCCAGGCAGCGGGCGGTCAAGGGGTTGTCTGGCCCAACTATCTGTCCCTCTTCCGCAGCTATGTTCATGGCTGGGTGTCCCTGGAGCAGGAACATGTGATATCCATTGGTACGCATGAGGCCTTCTGTGACCGGTGGACACCACAAGGGCTGCAGCGCATCGTAAGCCCCAGGAATGACATTTTAATTGAGTTATGTAAGTTTCCTTTCAAGTAATTTTTTTAACGTGCCCCATCAGGAACTGTCACTCCTCTTATTAGTTTATTTTTATTGATTTATTGGTTTTCAAGAAGAGCACATAAAGGGACACTTGACATTAACAGGTCCAGGCAGTGGGCGGTTGCGGGGGTTATCCGGCCCAACTGTCTGCTCTTTTTCTATGGCTACGTTCACGGCTGGGTATCCATGGAGAGGGAGCACGCCATGTCCACTGTCAGGCTTGAGGCGTTCCACGACCGATGGGTACTATGGGGGCTGGAATGAATCATTAACCCCCCAAAATGACATTTTAGTTTGATTCGGTAAGGTTCCTTTCAAACTTTGTTTTTATTACAGTGCCCTCTAAGGAGCTTTCAATTGGTTAACTTGTTTTTTCTTAATTGGTTAATTTGTTAAATCAGTTTTACTGGTACTCAAAAGAGTATAAAGGGACACTTAGTGAAACTGTGTGTGGTTGTGTTAGAAGGTATATGCTTGTAATGTTCCACTCTAAATAAGTACAAGACAAGTAAAGATTGGCTCTGGTTTCATCCTTCACCAACTGACATTTTGCACTATAACAATTCATGTAATCTAGTTTTAATTCTGTCCTGTCCTACAAACACAATGTGTTGACTAAATAATCTGTTCTGGTGATGTTGATTGAGGAACAGATATTGGCCAGGGCACCAGGCAGAATTCCTCCCTCTGCTCTTTTTCAGTACAGGGTTGTGGGACATTTCACATCCTTCTGAGAGTTCAACTAACAGTTTAATGTCTTATCTGAAAGAAGGCACCTCAGCACAGCACTGGAGTGACAGCCCAGATTTTAGGCTCAAGCCTCTAGAGTGGGACTTGAAGTCACAACGTTCTGACTCTGAGGCAAGACCTCTACCCGCTGAGCCATGGCTGACACACAGAGAAAAAGCAAAAGAAATTGGGTTAACGAATCGGGGAGCAATGTTTTGGAGCGTGGTAATATGATAATACAGGTTTATTTTGCCCTCATTCTTAGTTTCCAAGTTTGCTATAGGAGGAGTGGGAGAATTGGAGGGCAGATGCCTTCATTGCTGGGGAGTCGGGGAGTCGCACAGAAAAGATCAAGAAAACACAATCTCAATCTTCATTCTTTGTGCTTCCTAGCACCCATCCTGTTTGAGAAGAGATGGGGCTTGGGGTGGAGGGGTTAGGGTTAGGTGGAGGGGGAGGGGTGGTGGAGGGGGCATTTTATGTCCTGAAAACAAACAGGACAGAATTTAATGGGTAACAAAAGAAAACAAAACTATTTGTTTATATGTTAGAAAAAGTTAGAATTTAAGACTGTTGGCTACAAGAAATATCCATACTTCTCTTGAGATTACACAGCCAGGAGAATTTTAGTTTTCTACTCAATTGGACTTGATCATTAATCCAAAAAATAATTTTAGATCTTTGGGAAATCATAACCATATGGATGAGATTTAGTTTGTAATGTGTGTGTTGAGAATGTCTGATTCAAGCTTCAAGAATTTCTGAATGTCCCGATGTTGTTGCTAGCAGCAAGAATACAATATGGTTGTGTCTTATAGGTTTTCTTGCTTCTGATGTTTATCATAATAACAGTACGTTGGTGTGTACGGACCTTTGAGACCGTTCAACACAGAATAAACAGGATAAACTGGGTTTGCCGGCAAACCACATCTGTTGATGGCTTTATAGTGAAATTATCCATCAGGTTCCCGCTTAAGTCATTGGCTATTGAAAGCAAAAGCTGTGTTTATATACTGACCCATGGCCTTTTGCACTCCCGAAATCTTTCTGTCACTTCTTAAATGGAAAGGGGAGAGAAGTTACCACTCGCACATTGCACCCTTTCATCAACAGGGAGGGCCACAGCAAATGTAGTGCAGCTCTTTAGAGAGCCAGATTAGGCTGGAGATGCCAAGCACTTAATTTTGCATCTGCCATGCCAGTGGGGCAATAAATAGAATTTTCTGCATGGGGAAGTTAAGAAAAGTGGCTAAATTGAAATGAGGTATTGAAGAAATTTAAAAATGTGAATGTTGCACTATTAGAATCTTCTTTCAGATGAAACCATTAGCAGATAATTTTTCCCTGTACTAGTATAAAAAAATAGCCTTAGTATGAAATGGGGGTAAACAGCAAAACAAATCAAGTACAAGATAGGCCTTTCACATCCTTTCAAACTCTTCCCCTTAACTGACCCATTTACTTTAAGCAGCTCTATTCTCTTACTAACTCTTTTGTATCATCATTGAATGGAGAAATATAGGCCTCGAGAAAGAAGCATTTTCCTTCTTGTTTCATCGCCATGCCTATTTTCCCAAGTTTCCATATCTGTGCATTTCCCCTGGCTATATTTTCATTCTTTATGGAATGTGGGTGTCACAGGCAAGAGCAGCCTCTAATTGCCCTTGAGAAGGTGGTGGTGAGCTGCCTCTTGAGCCGCTGTAGTCCATGTGGCGTAGGTACACCCACAGTGCAGTCAGGAAGAGAGTTCCAGGATTTTGATCCAGTAACAGTGAAGAGACAGCGATACATTTCCAAGTCAGGATGGTGAGTGGCTTGGAGGGGAACTTCCAGGTGGTGGTGTTCCCATGTGTCTGCTGTCCTTGTTGTTCCAGACAGTAGACCATGAGTTTGGTAAGTGCTGTCAAAGGAACCTTATCGAGTTGCTGCAGTGAAGGGGCATCAACCTGAAATGTTAACTCTGTTTCTCGCCACTGGTGCTGCCTGACCTGAGTATTTCCAGGATTTTCTGTAGATTATTTCTGACTTACTCTTGTAACCACAATGTTTATGTTTCTGGCCAGTGATGACTCCCAGAATATTGATGGTTCAGCGATGGTAATGCTGTTGGAAGTCAAGGGTAGATGGTTAGATTCTCTGTTGTTGAAGATAATCATTCCCTGGTACTTGTGTGGCATGAATGTTACTTGCTACTTATCAGCCCAAGCCTGAATTTTGTCCAGGTTTTATCGCATGTGAGCACAGGCTGCTTCAGTACTTGAGGAGTTATGAATGGTGCTGAACTATGTAATCATCAGTGAACATTCCCAGCTCTGACCTTATGATGGGGGGAAGATCATTGAAGAAGCAGCTGAAGGTGGTTGGACCTTGGACACTACCCTGAAAAACTCCTGCAGCAATGTTCCATGTTATTCCTGTATGCTTTCATTGAATGTATTGTCTCCCTGTGTTTCCATTGATTTCTGTTGATGTGTCCCCTTAATATTTTTGTTCAAAAGTGAATGCTGGCCACGGGTGCCCAAATGTCCCAGATTTGGCTTTCTGTCCCACGTCCCAGATCTGAGCTTCCTGGTCTCAGATTTCTCCTGTGTCCGCATCTTTTGGTTCTGTGCACTGTGCTGCTCTGCATGTGCAGACCTGAGCTCATACTGCCTTGAGGGAACATTGGCAGGCATTCTCCTCTTGAAAGTTGTTTGGCTTCTGCAGGTGGGTGGTTTGGGTAGTGTCCAGCGGGGATGGGGTCCTAGCCGAAGCCAGGTCAGGCTCAAAACTGGGTCTCTCCCCTCACCCCACCACCGCCAACTACTGTCCCGTCAGCATTCCCCTCCCACGGTCTCATCAGCAACCTTCCAGCCCTTGTAGTCCCGCTAGCACCCACCCCAACCCCCACCTCTGTGGTCCCATCAGCACTCTTTCTCCTATGGTCGAAGTATCCCTTTGGGCAGGACTTTTCGCTTGACATGTGGGTATGTGCTCAACACACTCAAGCGTGCAATTTCAGTCAGCACGTGCACACTAAACTCGGAAGTGCACCTGCCAACAATTAAGAGGGCTATTAAGCCATTAACAGCGCAATTAACTGGGATTTTTCGCAGTTAACCCATCCAACGTTATGGTTGGCAGATGGGCAGATCGGCCAGGCAGCCTTTGTATTTTTGAGGAAACCTCATCCAAGGCCGGGATGAGGTTTCCGATATTAATTAAAAAAAAATAACGTTGATGCAGAATTTTCATCATCCATATATTCTGGTGACTAATCCTGATGCGTGGGCATTTTTTCTCAATTTTTAACATCTTTGTTTTTTGCATCTAAATTCTTCAGCTCCCTGAGGCAGCTCTCTGCCTTCAGGGAACTTTCATTCCATGCTCCCCTGCACCCATGCTGACTTCAGCGCTTGCTTCCTCCCGCCCCCTACCCAGGCAGCGCAGATCACATCAACACGCACTTCACGCATTAAGTCATGGTCGGGGGAGGATCGCAGTTGGCGGTCCGTTTCCCGACCACTCCAATCATGTGTGTGTGTATTCAGCTTGCTCAGTGTTTGGCATAGATTCCACTATGTGCCAGTCGCTTTGGCTGCATTCATATTTTATACTTATCGGTAATGGTAATGATGAAACTACCGGAGTGTTCCAAAAACCCATCTGCTTCACTCATGTCTGTCAGAGGAGGAAACCGTCTGTCCTTATCCCATCAGGCCACACACACACATCAATGTGATTGACTCTTAATTCCTCTCTCAAATGGCTAGCAAGCCACTTGGTCAACCACTGCAGAAAGTAGCACTGTGAACGAGGATTGCCAAGGTTCAAGAAAGGTGGCTCACCAACCCCTCAGGAGCAATAAGTGATAACGTTGCCAGTAACACTCAAACGCAGGAGAAAAAATCTTCATAAACGTTTCTTTTGTCTTGCTAGCATAACTTTCGCTCCTTCTGCACTTTGGATGTTCTGCCTCATGAATCATTAACTGGCTCCCAAACCTCCACTGATATTAGTCTGAGAGTAGCTATTGGAGGATGGCAAAATAGTCTGAGAAGCCATTGTCTTGACCTTTATTCTTACTTCTCCTTTCTTGTGGGGAGGTACCTAGCATATAATCAGAAACTGAGTTCACGGGCTGAGATCACAAATACAAATTTGGCTTTTGACCAGTCCCATAAAGCAGCTTATTGGCTTTCTCAACTGCTACACCACTGCAATGTCCAGTCAACATTCTAGCTTTCATATGAAATGCGAATGAATATTCACTGTTTCAGTGACATATATTTAAGTCTGAGGGGGAAAATAGTTGCACTCCTTTAGGGTGAAAAATTCATTGTACCCCTGCTATTATACAAATGCAGAGAGATTCCTTTCCATCATCATTTGTAATTAAGTTCATCATGAAATCCCCACGGATTGTAATTTGCAATACGTGGGATAGAATCCATCCTTTGTTTTGTCCCTAGAAAAAAAATTCTGACTCTGTTGTTGAGTGCACCGTAATTGAAACCAGTCTGAGTTTTTCAATTTTCCACTATGGATGTCTGCAAAACATCTTGCGTGCAAGGTTACAGTGAAAACAGGGTATTCTCTAAAAGCCAGGGGCTGCATAAAAATCACTGTCAGGAAGCAGCAGGGGATTTGCTGGGGGGTGGGGGCCAGTTTTGAACTTATTGAGAGCTCTAACCATCAGTATGAAATTAGCAGTGACCACCATCAAGGTGACCAGAATAGATTGATGCCCTGAAAGTACAGAAGAGTTTGGCACTGGCTACCATCTGCCATTTGATGAGCTAGGACATCATTTACAGGGAAATGGTTGTGCAGTGGTAATGTCACTGGACTAGTAATCCAGAGGCCTGGGCTAATCTGGGGGCACTGGTTCAAGACCCATCACAGCAGCTGGTGAAATTTAAATTTGATTAGCAAAATATGGAATTGAAAGCCAGTCTCAGTAATGGTGACCATGGAGCTACCAGTGATTGTCGTAAAATCCCATCTGGTTCATGGATGCCTTTTAAGGAAGGAATCTGACATCCTTACCTGGTTTGGCCTACATGTGACTCCAGACCTTCAGCAAAGTGGTTGACTCTAAACTGACCTCGGAAATGGCGTAGCAAGCCACTCATTTCAAGGGCAATTAGGGATGGGCAACAAATGCTGGCTTTGCCAGCGATGCCCACATCCCATGAGAGAATAAATTAAAAAATGAGATTCCACATGGTCAAAAGCGTCACTCCCACAAAGTGATAGAGGATGAATTTGGAGGGTGACCAACCTCTTGATTGGCAGCTGTCCAAGAGGTCAGCAGGCTCTCAGATTGGAAAAATGACCAGAGGGGACTTGAAGAGGAAGGGAAAAAGAATTTTAAATAGGGGGAGAAAGAATGCAAAATGTATAAATGTTTTACATATAAATTATTTTATTTACTTTGTAGTATAGATCCGATTGTTGCATTTCACACCTTAGACCACATTATTACCTCTTTCACCTGCACTCAACATGTCTACTGTATAATGACAGCAATGTGAATTAAATCAAATCTTCCTTTCAGAATTAACTGATATATCACCAATAATGAGCTACTGATGGTCAATTTGAGCAAGTATGTTCAGCCTCAGATTCTGCGCCCTTTTATGAAGCACCAAAGTTCAGAACATGGCAGTCCTTAAATCCCTCAACTTTATTGTGACTCTAAATCATTTGTTGCTATGTGTTATACATTTAGCAGTATAGCTAAAAAGATCCCTCGGCACCATGCTGATGGTATCATAAGTATTCTTCCTGGAGTCGTGGCCAGTATTCATCTCTCAGTAGATACCTTGCTGTTTGTGGGAGCTTGCTGTACACAACATGGCTGCTATGTTTCCTACATTACAATAGTGACTACACTTCAGAAGTATTTCATTGGCTGTAATGTGTTTTGGGCCTTCCTAACCTCATGAAAAGCGCAATATAAATCCAAGTTCTTTCAATCCTTGACACAATGAGCGAAGTGTTATGTGCCCCGATGGTTCCCACCAAACCTCGTATTTGTTGGATTGTGACCTTTTGTGTCTGAAACTGACTGTGATCATGGTTGACGAGAAGAAAGCACAGGTTTCTAAGAAGGGCGCCAAGAAAGTACAGAAAAAGTTTGCTGTGAAGGGCGGCAAGAAGAGGAAACGATCCAGGAAAGAAAGTTACTCCATCTACATCTACAAAGTGAGGAAGCAGGTTCACCCCGACACCGGCATCTCATCCAAGGCCACAAGCATCATGAACTCGTTTGTGAACGATATTTTTAAGTGCATCGTGGGTGAGGCTTCCCGCCTGGACCACTACAACAAGCGCAGCACCATCAGCTCCTGGGAGAACCAGACGGCTATGCGTCTGCTGCTGCCCGGGAAACTGGCCAAGCACTGTGTTGGAAGGGACAAAGTGGTGGCCAAGTACACCAACTCCAAGTAAAACTCCGCAATGGACTGAAGAACACATAAATGCTCTTAATCCTTAATAGCCCATTTGGCAGGAAAATTAACTCACTCTATAGAGGGTGATGTGGTTCGAACTTCTGAGATGTGGACCTGGATTTTCACCCTTGAGGCAGGTGGTGGAGTTGGGAAAATTCCCAGCTTGGCCCATCCACCTCGGGAGAAAGTTCCCACAAAGGTGGGATTTTCATTCTGGGTGAGGGGGTGGTGGGGGCTAGAGATGGGCCAGCTAACACAGGAAAACATTTGGAGGCAGCCACAGGGCTGTTTAAAAGGCACACCTCAGTGCTATGTGACTTTGTCTCAGTTATAATGAAAACAGGCCCCCCGGCTTCCTCACCCTCCCCCACACACTCCTCATGCCCCATCTGTGCCACCTCATGTCCCCCACCTACCCACTGGGGACCCTCATTCCCCCCATGTGAAGAAAGGCTCTCCAAACAATCCTTGTGGCCACTCATGCCCCCCATAGTAAGTTATGGCATTTCACGCCCAGTCACCCTATACTCTATAGAAGCAGTGAACCCTCTTATGGCAGTAGGATGTGTGTAAAAAAAAAATGTTTTTGTAAAAGAGTCATTGATCAATAATTTCCCAATTTCTCAAGAAACTCCTTTTTACTATGGGGCAATGAAAATGTCAATCTTTCAGACCTTTTAAAGTTTCAATAGCTGAAACTGCAGGTACTTGAAACTTTTTAACATTGTGTAAATAAATATTGTGCAATTGACAACAGAGATCAGGGAGACAGAGATGTCAATCAAGCAATGTTTTCTCTGGGGCTCAGGTGTTTCAGTACTCTAATGGTTGTCTGGGCTCTTAGTCAAGAATATATAATGAGGCTTGGCTGAGAGTCCAGAAATCTGTTAGCCTATTTTTTATACACATCCTAGTGTCAATATAAGATTCATTACCCATTATACACTGTATAGAAGCAAAGGGGCATGGAAGTGCCATAGTTTGGCATGGGGAATGAGGAGCCATAGGGACTGGAGGGGTGGGGGAGGAGCCTTACCTTGGCATGGGGGGCCTATGGGGCCATATGGGGTGGGTCAGGGGCATATCTTGACATGAGGAGGACCTTTTGAACTTACCTTTTATGCAGGCTGTGAGGGGCTGTGAATCACGACTCATTGACATCTTTGCCCAACTCCTTGAAACTTGCGGAGGACCAAGACATGCCTATCCCTACAATGGAGTCAGGTAGGTTGAGAGTGCAGTGTGCAGGCTTGTGACCCGAATCAGCCCACACCCTTTAAGGTCCTATTGAAATTTGTAAAAGCCAAATATGGGGTGGGGAATCCCAGAATCAGGTCCTTGCTGCCCATTTTAAAGGGTTCCCAAGTCAGCCTGACTCAATGAAAATCCAGGCAGCTGTTTCCTCCTGGGTTTTGTAACACAGCATTTGGTGATGCACATGGTGCACTCCCATTTCCATATGCTGAAGTGACTGATTGTGCAGGTCATAGAATCATACGGCATAGAAGAAGACCACTCACCCATCATATCTGTGTTGGCCCTTTGAAAGAGCTATCTAATTACTCCCACTCCCCATTTTACCAGACTCACAGCATTCCTTTAAATTTTTCATTAAAAAAGAGTAAATAAGCTAAATATCTAGTCATTTGAATTTGAAATCTGCTGTCAAATTAAAATTTAATATTTAGTAATACAGCCCCTCCCCAAGTGCTGTATCAAAATGAGATACAATTGGTAAAATAGGATTTTTGGAGGTAGATTTATTTATGTTCTCCCCTTGATTCATTATTTCTCGAGTGTCACTGCAATGATGGCACATTGCCAATTTTAACAGGGTTGGTATGTAGAAATCTGTTTTAAGCTGTTCAGAAACAGTGGCAATTGCTGCCTCTGGTGTGCTGTTCTGGTTCAGTGTCGCAGACCTTTTGTCTGTCATATCCATGGAAGCAACAAAAAGGATGAGGGACAGTCCTGTGCTTTGGAGTAAGTAGCCCTTCTAACAACAAGCTCTTGGACAGCATTGTCTATGTGCAGCTTCCGGTTCCCATTATGTTTTTTCATTTGTTGAGATGCCAGACAAGATTGTCAAATGTTGGCAACTGCAGCGCAAATTTTGATTTGATGCATGTGGAGACAAAGACATGCGTTACATCATAATTCAGAGAAATAGTAAATTGAGTTGCGATAGTGAGGGGATTATATCAATGTGACCAATTTTCTTTCTTTCACAATAGCATTTTGTGCACAGAAATTTTGTAGCATTTGAAGTTCCCCCTTTTGTAATTGATTCACTTAACAAAATTGCACTCAGAAATTGCATCTTTTTGAAGCTTTCTGCTCCACATTTTCTTAATGGCTCATTAGTTTATAGAGAGAACTGGAATTCAAGATCCCTGATCTCTTATTAGAATTCTTTCTCCTTCCCCCTTAATTTGGACTTTTTGCTCCAGTGTATCACCCTTTCCCTGGAAGGGATGGAATCGAACATACAAACATATGATTTAGGAGCAGGTGTAGGCCACTCGGCCTCTCAAACCTGCCCAGCCATTCAATAAGATCATGGCTGATCTGAATGTAACCTCAGCTCCACATTCCTGCCTACAGCACAATAACAAGTTTTGGGGTAACTCTTTTTGAAGGGGGCGTGAGGTCGAAGCAGTGTTTTTTGCTCTCTTCCTGCGATTATATCTTCCTTTTTCCCATTCTATGCTGACATCCCAGCTTTGACCAGGAACTTGCCACGCAGGATTGCAAACTTCCCCTTTTCTTTGCACTCTGGTGCTGCAGTTGTGGAATGCGACTCTGTACCAAAACAGCTGCTTTGTCAAAGGGATCTAATCCTTTGGAGGGTTGTTTGAATTCTGCTTTGAAATGGGAGCACAAAATGGGTGCTACTGCACTGGCTGCCTGTTATACACCCCCACTCTTTGGTGATAGCAGTGACTTCAAAAGGGTTGAGTTATCGGGCAGGGCGTATGACAGGCAACCAGTGAGGTGCTGCCCCAAAACTAATTTCTACAAAAAAAAGAAACTCTAGCAGGTAACCCATGATAAACTCAAAAAATTATAAATGTTGGATTTCAGAAATAAAAATTAGAAATGGTTAGAAATACACAGTAGGTTGATCATCAAATGAGATAGAAACGCATATAAGCTCATGAGAAATAACAGCTGGAGCTGGCCAGATGTTCCATTGAGCCTGCTACACCATTCAGTAGCTGAACTTCTACATCAACTCTACTTTCCCGCCCTATTTCCATTTCCTATGCTTTGGCAAAGTCTGTCAGAAAAGAGTGCAACACACAATCCTAAACTTTGGGTCGGTCGTAGCTCTGTTGGTAGCGCTCTCACCCCGAGTCAGAAACACGTGGGATCAAGTCCCACTCCAGAGACACAAATGGAAAAATCTAGGGTGGTACAGTATTGAGGGGACACTGCATTGTCAGTGGTGGTGTTTTTCGGCTGAGATGCTAAATCATGAGATGTCTGCCCTCTTCGATGGACGTAAAATATCCCACAATATTATTTTGAAGAAGACCAGTGGAGTTCTTCTCACTGTCTTGCCAATACTTAACCCTCGTTGAAAAAAATTATCAGGTCATTATCATGATTCTGTTTCTGGGAGCTTGCCATGTGAAAATTGGTTGCCACATTACAACAGCCACTTCACTTCAAGAATACTTCATTGGCTGTAAAATACTTTCAACATTCGATGGTTGTGAAAGGTGCTACAAAAATGCAAGTTCTTGCTTTCAAACATGTCTTTCACTTTTGCACAGTGATTGGTTATTGTTTCTTGCACTAGGTGCCCAGCACCTATTCTGCATGCACCTGTAACCGCAAATACTTTTCAGATTTAATTACTATTGAAATGGTGAGTGAAACAGGCAAGATTTCCATGTTGATTATTTCTATACCAAGTCCAGTTCTGCATTCAATGCATAGGAGATAGACATTATCAAGTACATCTTCTTAATGTGAGAACCAATCTTAATTGGCATATTTTTCTTGTGCAAAGTAAACCCACAGTTACATTTTGCGATTGAAGTGCTTCTGCGTGCCAAGATTGAAGTGCTTCTGGGTAGTCTGTACACAGCAATAAATCTGCACGGAGGGTTGTATAAGATTTAATGATTGTGGTTTGTATTGATCTTTGCGCTCATCCAGTTCTGGCTTCTTGCACATCTGCAATTTTCATCACTTCAAAACTGGTGGCCATGTCTTCGGCTACCTCAGCCTCAAATCTCTGGAATTTCCTCCCTAAACCTCTTCCCCTCTCTCTCTCTCTCTCCTCTTTTAAGATGTCCCTTATTGAGCAAGCTTTTGACCTGCTGCAATACCTCCTCATGTGGCTTGATGTCAAATTTTGGTTTGATTGCGCTCCTCTAAAGCGCTGTGGGACAATATATGAATGCAAGTTGTTGAATGGATGCAACAGGCTATAACATGGATCAACACCTAAAAAGCAACTCGGAGAACATCTGAGCAATCGAATCACAACCTTTTCCAGGTATAGCAGTTAGGTTATCTACATTAACACAAGTGAGGTGATGTCTGTATTTATGGTATCGGTGCTGACAGTGTGATCAGTGCTTTGTGTTTCATCTCAATCACATAGCCATTCATGTTGGTACTTGTTGCAAAATTACCCACCTTATTCTGCAATCAGCTCTGTCATTTCTTTTGAAACTTTGAGAAACTGAAATGAAACTGGATTGCCACCAAAAGAAGCCCTGAATAATTTATGACATGATTACCTTTCAAAGTAGTACTTTAAAATTCCCTCAAATCAATATATGTACCTTGACACAAGTTTCTATGCTTCACTCACCTGGGCTGTGGTTTGTACCAACTGTCCAATGTAGCTATGCAGCTTTCACGTGGGTTGCCAACTCTCCAGGATTGCCCTGAAGTCTCCAGAGAATGAAGATTAATCCCCTGGACACTACTGCAAACAAAACCCAGGAGGAAATCAGAGCAACGTTCAAGCAATTAATTTAAAAATATGTTTTGAATGCTTACATTTATTATTTATTAAAAATATTGGATGGAGATGGTGAAAAGGTTATTTGATTGGCAGGAGTTCATGTGATGAAACCTCCAGGAATAATTCCAACCAATGTTGATGACCTATTTTTGATCAGCAGATGCTTCTCTTCCAGTGAAACTGTATGGCCTACATTGGATTACTGGCAAGTGCCTCTCAGCAGAGATGTACAAATAGAGCAGGTTTCTTAAGTTCATTAATAAATGGATCAGTCTCCTGGATTTCCATGGAGTCAATTTATTCCAAGAAAGGATTCCTATTAAATGCTTCGAAGTGAGAAATTGTTGGAATAAATCAAATTCTCGTGGCTGTAAAACAACTTGTGACACCACATTTCCTTTTTTGTAAAGGAACATTCAACAAAAGTGGTTGTGCAATTCTAGTCATGCTCCAAGAATACTACTGTCACCCAGAAATACTTCAATTTTTTATTTATGAAACTCATCATTCACAGAACTCAAAGTAGTGTTTTGGATTTACTTTATCCCATTAAGAATCTAGAAGCAGTGTTGGTGGAGGGTCATAACTGTGCTACCATTTAAAATCTGGCATGGCAAAGCAGCATTGAAGTACAATGTCAAGGCTGTATTGCCCCAGGGGAGATGGTGGTGTAGTGGTAATGTCACAGGACCACTAATCCAGAGGTCCAGGTGAATGCTCTGGGGACATGGGTTCATGGCAGCTGGTGGAATTTAAATCTGGAATTAAACGCTAATCTCATTGATTATGACCACAAAACTATCATCGATTGTCATTAAAAACCCTAACCCTAATGTCCTTTAGGGAAGGAAATCTGTTATCCTTACCCGGTCTGGCCTACATGTAACTCTAGACCTCTGAAGTGGCTGAGCAAGCCACTCAGTTCAAGATGAGCGACAAATGCTGGCCTTGCCAGTGATGAATAAAGGAAAAAAGTAGTATGGGCTTGGATCCTCATGCCCCTCTGTGCATCAATCCTCAGACCCTCATCAATCCTTAGATACCTTTGTATCAATGGACCTTTCATCACAAAGAGGTCTAAAATGAAAATCTCCTCTGTTTATTGACTGTAAGGGTCCTTTATGAAATGGGCTGTCTCAATCCAATTCTTATGAAACTACTGATCCTACTCACAGAATAATGACACTCTTACCTAGAGAAGACACAAGAAGTCCCGTGTAGGAAATGGAAATACATCACACAGATGATGTACAGATGTTGAGGCACATTGTTGGGGCAGAATAGAATAAGCTTACCTGTATGGAACTGGTTGTGCTAGACCTGTCCTGCGAAGGCTTAATAGTACATGCAGCAGAAAAAGTTCCATTTCCCAGACTAATGTCCCTCACCTTAATGAGCATTAATATCTTTGAGAAAAGAACAAAAATTTGTAAGTTCTGGCATATGTTAAACTTGAAGTTAATCCCCCTCTTTAGCCCACACAATGTGTTCTGCCCAAGATAATAAAGAAATGCATCTAAGTAAGCACTTATCACAGTGAAAGATCTCAAAATACTTCACAATTTTTGAAGTATGGCCTATAGCCAGATAGTTTGACATTTAAAAATTGAATTATTCGATAATTTTCAGTAGCACCAATGATATCACAGCAAAGTGGGAATTCTATTTTTTTTAAAAATAAGAACTGAAGAAGCAATTTTAATTAGACAATTTGTAATAAAGGGGAATCAGTTATACCATAAGGTTATAACAACTCTGGTTGGACATATTCCTGGAGGATCCATCATCTTGCCTCTCGCCTTGAAATGCTCCATCCCAGTCAAAGAACCATCTTTTACGTTTCCAATACTGTTATGATGAAGAAGTGAAAGGGTTCAAAGGAAATTGAAAACTCAAAGAATGCACATTTTGAAGATTTTTCTTCTAGTTTGCTCACAGCTGAGTCCAGGAGATTATTCCCCGGGTCCTGGACGTTCCAGGACAATCTGGAGGGTGGCAACCCGAACTGTTGTTGTGCAGGCAGATTGTTTCCTGGGTATCTGCTGCTCTTGGTGTGATCACTAGGGGGCAGGGTGGAGGGAGTGGGGGCGGGGGTGGTTGGTTACAGGTGAAAGATTAAATCCCTTCTGGTTTAATGACTCCTGTTCCTCACTCTGGCCATGAAACTCATGTCCTCCGAATGATACTTTCCCTAAAGACCGTGCTTTCAAAACACTTTCCCTTTGATGAATTGGGGTGTAAACCAACACCACACAGTGTATAAATTTGTTAATGATTGCATTTAACTTCCGAATGAAGAAAAGGCACATACATTGAGAGCACAACAAATGTTGTAAATACCAGCGTTACTTTAATTTTAGTTCAGTAGCTGGGTGACTTTACTTTGAGAAATTGGAATGCATGACTGAAGAAAATCCTGCTTTAATATAGTTATTTCACATGGAATTTTAATAAGCTATTTTGTTTTACCTTACCATATGCAGTTACACAAGGACAGAGGGTAAGTCATACTCCAAAGCCAGTTAAAGGAAGGAAGTAGTCTTGGCTGATACATGGTATAGCAAAGCAGACTGTGTTTTCTGCACAAGAGTGTGTCTGTTTTCATGAACTCTATGGCACAGTGCAATTAACAGTTGTTTTTACACACTATAACCCAACTCTTTCCTCTGATTTATTTTTGTAGCCCAGAGTACATTGCTGATGGAATTTTTCCAAGGAAAATATTCCAGCCTATCCTTGGAGACACATTCCATGCGCTGCGTTTCGAACAGCCAGTTACATACAGTGCTGTTTTCCCAGATTTGCTTGGTAACATTTTATCAGCTGTCATTACCTAAAACTGCACCAGCAAAGAAACAAAACAATCCATTAATTACTGTTAAAGATTTTGTCACAATTAGACTGTGCCCCCATTCTCATCTCATTACCCATTGTCGGCGGGCAAGGCCTGACCATACGGAGCCTGGATTTCTTCGCAGCTGCTGGTTGTTCTGCACCACAGTTAGCAGGTGCATTACTTTGTAAAGCCACAATTTTAAAATTCTCATCCTTGTTTTTAAATCCGTCCATGGCCTTGGTCCTATCTCTATAACCTGCTACAGTCCTCTGAGGTCTCTGTGCTCCTCCAGTTTTGGCCTCTCCTGCATCCCTGTCTTTTATCACTCTGCCATTCGAGCATGTGTCTTCAATGCCTAGACCCATGGCTGTGGAAATCTCTCCTTAAGTCGATCTACCTCTCACTCCTCCTTCAAACCTACTACTTTAAATGAGCCTTTGGCCACCTGTCCTAATGATTCCTTTTGTGACCGGATGTCAAGTTTTGTCTGATAATGCTCCTGTGAAGCACCTTGGGATGTTTTCCTATGTTAAGGATGTGATATAAATACAATGTTGTTGTTGCACTCAACAGGACTGCAAACATTACCATCTCTCTCACCCTTTCTTCCTCACTCAAAAAAACAAACCATGAGTATGTGCACTGTTAATGCAACGTTTTTCCATTTCAATTACAAACCAAAACAATGAAGTTTCATAGAATCGTAGGGATAGATTTTACATGCCCCTACCGGGCATGTTTTCATCGGGGGGGGTGATGGGGGAGGGGTGCATGTAAAATTGGGCAGGTGTCCAGCCTACCTCCCTTTCTGCCCAGCCTGAGCTCACCCCCATGACGCGGTAGATTGGCAGGCATCGAAATCGGCAGCCCAGCCACTATATGTGAATAAATAATTAAGTGTCAATTGAGCTTGTTACCAAGCCAACCGTCCCCAATAATATTCTGCCCACGCCCTAATACAGTTGCCATGGGCAGGCGGGTGGGAATGGGCAGGTTGCCTTGTTTAAAAAAAATTTTAAAGGGTGAAAAGGAAAGGGGGGTACTATCTTTGGGGGGTGCCTTTTGTGCATCGGGGACAGCCCCCTAAGATAATACCCCCCACTTCTTTCCAACCGCCTCTAAACCCACCACTCCCTAAGCTGGCCAAACCCTCCCTGCACAGTACCCCGGACTTACCTCACTCTAGGATCCATAGCGCTGGCTCCTAGGGACTGAGCTCTTGGTTTTGCCCAGGCTGCTGGAGCTGCTGGACAATGGGATTATCTAGTGAGGGGTGGAAGTCCCACTGTGAGCCAATTTAAGTGCTTGTTGCATATTATGGCTGTGGGGCGGCTTGCAGGGAGCAAGTCCGCAACGCCCCCCCTGCCGTAAAATGCAGACCTTAGTATTTCACAGTCCAGGAGGAGGCCCATCATACTTAATCTGACTCACTGACCCACTTTTTCCATTTGCCTGTCAGTATTCCCAAACTATTTTAAATTTTTTTTCTTTAATATATTTCTTCACATCTATTTTAAAAGCAGTTTCTTGGTTTTGCAGTGCCATCATGGTTTCTAGTAGGACGTTCCAGGCCCTAACATTGCACTGCTGAAGACAATGTCTCCTAACCTCTCCTTTTATGTAATTGGTGAAATCTTAGATATTGACCCATTGACCAATGGAAATAGTTTTTTCTTCCTTAAAAGAAAGAACTTGCATTTCTATAGCATCTTTCATGACCTCAGCATGTCTCAAAATACTTATAGTCGATGAAATACTTTTGAAATGTAGTCACTTTTGTACTGAAGGAAGACTATTTATAATTTTGACACCCTATTGAGTTCCCTCTTAACGTTCTGTAATGAAAAGAAGCCCAGTTTCTCCAGAGTCTCTTCATAACTAACGCCTCTTGTGCCTTTTTATTTATTGATGAAATTGTTTACTTCATCAGGTTAAAATACCGGCGCATTTAAAAGTGGCAGTTATCGAAGATTCTAGAGAGATGTTTAATATTGAGTCACCTGGATGAATATGGAAACAGAACTAGGCCATTTGATCCTTACAGCCTATTCTGCCATTCAACTAGATCATGGGCAATCTGTATCTTAGCTTCATCAGTCTCAGCAGCTTCTTGGGGTCTTTTGGGGGAGCATTGGGGTTGGGGGGGGGGTGCAGTGTTGGGTATTATAGATTTCCATTATCCTTTGTGTGAAGAAGTGCTTCCTGACATCATCCCTGAACGGCCTAGCTCTAATTTGAACATATAATTAATATATAATTATAGTTAATTATAATAATACTTATAATAATTAATTAAGAAGGCAAATGGAATTTTGGTGTGTATTGCTAGGGGGATTGGAGTTTAAGAATAGGGAAGTCTTGTTACAACTGTACGGGGTGTTGGTGAGGCCGCACATGGAGTACTCTATATAGTTTTGGTCCCCGTATTTAAGAAAGGATATACTGGCATTGGAGGCAGTTCAAAAGAGGTTCACTAGGCTGATTCCTGGGATAAAGGGGTTGACTTATCAAGAACAGCTAAACAGGTTAGGCCTCTATTCATTAAAGTTTAGAAGAATGAGGGGTGATCTTATTGAAACGTACAAGATTCTGAGGGGACTTGACAGGGTAGATCTTGAGAAGATGTTTCCACCAGTGGGGGTATCTCAAACTAGGGGACATAGTTACAGAATAAGAGGACACTCATTTAAAACTGAGATGCGAAGGAATTTCTTCTCTCAGAGGGTAGTGAATGTCTGGAATTTTCTACCCCAGAGAGTTATGGAAGCTAGATCACTGAAAATATTTAAAGAGGAGTTAGATAGATTTTTGAAATAGCGGGGAATTGAGGGCTATGAAGAGCTGGCATGAAAGAGGAGTTGAGGCCATGATCAGCCATGAACTTATTGAATAGCAAGGCAGGCTTGAGGGGCCGAATGGCCTACTCCTATTTCTTATATATGTTCACTTGTTCTGGACTTGCATCAGAGGAAATCAGGCGGATACAGAGAAACTATCAACTCTTTTGATCATCTTAAATACTTCAATTAAATCGCTCCTTAGTCTTCAGTATTCAAGGGAACACAATCCTAGTCTATGCAACCTGTCCTCACAATTTAACTCTTTGGCCTCAGGGGGATTCTGGGCCCAGATCTGTGCAGCAAGGCTCCATGCACAAAGTGAAAACTCAGTGTTTCCAGTGGCAAGCAAAATATCACTCAAGCTTTTAGCTTGAATCTCCATGATTTCTAAAAATTATAATGGTTTTGCATGGCGTTGCCGGGGGGTGGATTGGGGTTTGGGGAGGGTGACTGGGGAGTGACAGAAAATGCAATCGATCACAAAGGAATGGGCTGAGATAAAGAAATTGATCACTTTTCTTTTTAATATTTACTCCTTCCCTCCTAGAAATCACATGTTTCAAAAGATCCCACAGAAAGATGTCCCTCCATTTCCCCAAAAATGTATCCAGTACAAGCCTCAGATAATCTAAGTTAAGTGGCCTAAAGAATTCTTCTGATGGGTCTATTGTCTCTGCCTGGCCAAAGAGGCTGTAAGCACAGGGAGATAATTTTGCATCAAGTTGTGTTTTCAGTTTCAAGCCAGTAAAGCTAGTTAGTGAAACAGGATAGTTTTCCCTGGTAACCTGTTTTGTGAGTGAGGCTTGAACATGTGACTTCTGACTTTGAGGCCAGAGTGCTATCACTGAGCTGTTACAGCAATCGGGAATCCACGCAGGGTCCCCTGCGATCGGAAGCCTCCACCACCCCCTCAGGTCCCCTGTGATCAGGTGTCCCCCTGGGGTCTGTTGTGATTGGGAGCCCCCACCCCACTCCACCATGTTTGGGAACACTCGGTGATTCTTGGCACATTCCCAACTTCCAGTAACCGGCAGAGGGGTAAATCTTCTTCATGGGATTAAAAGAGGCACCTTTCACAACCTCAGGGTGTCTCAAATCACTTCATAGCCAATGGAGCTTTTTTTAAGTGTGGCAAGGTTCCACAAAGTGATAATGACCAGATAATCTATCTTTACTGTTATTGGATGAGACATAAATATTGGTCAGGACACTGGGGGAACTCCACTGCTCTTCAAATAATGCCATGGGATCTTACATCTCTCCTGAGAGGGCAAACAGCACCTCAATTTAACATTAGGTCCAAAAGATGGTAACTGTGATAGCGCAGCGGTACCTCACTCAGTACTGCGCTGGGAACATCAGTGTGAGTTATGTGCTCAAGTCCTTGGAGTAGGACTTCAACTCACGACCTCCTGTTGCCACTGAGACACAGTGAACAGGTTGGGAGAGCTAACTTTGCATCATTTAGAGCTGCAAAGGGATGAGAACAGGTTGCCATACTCACTGCTTTAACAGGGAATGATGTACTGCTCAGGCTGTATGATTCAGTGCTTAAATTAATATTTTTCTCTGCAAATTACAACCTCTGTGCTCAAGCTTAATTATGTGTAAGGCTTGAAATGGGTCGAACAAGAAATGTTGTTGATTCAGCTTTGTGAAGAAAAACACTTCTTTATATGCTCTTTGTTGACTCAGCGACTTTAATAACATAGCACACATACACATCTGTGCTGCCTTCTCTTTTCATTTGTAATGTATTCTGTTTATCCAGTGGAATCTGACTGTTACAAATATTGTCTCAAAAGCAGATTACTTAACCCTATACTGCCTCTGCAATGCATGCCACATAACTGGCAAAATGCTTCGAGCATAGGGGAGGGTCGGATCGGATTGGATGTTGGGGGAGTGTCACACTTTTGGATCCCAGGCAACCAGCATGACTAAGGCTGTGGGAAGAAAGGTGAGGGTGTGAGGTTTGGGGAGGGATGACTGAGGGTGACAGAAAATGCAATTGATCACAAAGGAATGGGCTGAGATAAAGAAATTGATCCTTTTTTTTAAACATTTAACACTTTCCTCCTTGAAATCAGATATGTTTCAGAAGATCCCACAGAAAAAAATCATGCATCCTCTGTCCCGCCATTTCCCCAACCCCTGTCCCTCCGCTCTCCCCCTCCCCCGCCCCTCCGCTCTCCCCCTCCCCCGCCCCTCCGCTCTCCCCCCTCCCGCCCCTCCGCTCTCCCCCTCCCCCGCCCTTCCGGTCTCCCCCTCCCCCGCCCCTCCGCTCTCCCCCCTCCCGCTCCTCCGCTCTCTCCCCCCCCCACCCCTCCGCTCTCCTCCCCACCCCTCCGCTCTCCCCCTCCCAATGACCGCCCCTCTCCTGCACCCTCGCCCCTCTCCCCCTCCCCCTTCCCTCGACCCCCTTCCCTCGCCCCGCTCCCTCGTCCCCGCCCATCTCCCCTGCCCCTGCCCATCTCCCCCACCCCTCTCCCTCATTCCCTCCCCCTCCCCTCTATTCTCCCCTTCACCTACTCCTTCCCCTCACCCACTCCCTCCGCAATCCCAATGCCCCTCCCCTTGCCCCTCTCCCCCTCTCCCCTCCCTCCCCTCACCGTTGCCGCCTCCCCTCACCCTCACCTCTCCCACCCCTCGCCCCTCCCTCCCCTCACCCTCACCCCTCCCTCTTCTCCCTCGCCCCTCCCTCTTCTTCCTCACCCCTCCCTCTTCTCCCTCACCCCTCCCTCACCCCTCCCTCCCTTCTCTCTCGCCCCTCCCTCCCTTCTCTCTCGCCCCTCCCTCGCCTCCACCCCCTCCCTTGCCGCCAGCCCTCGCCCCTCCTTTCTCCCTCTCACCCACTCCCTCCGCTCTCCCCCTCACTCGCTCCACCCGCCCTCCCCCTCCCTCCTCTGCTCGTCCCCTCCCTCTGCCCTCATCCTCTCCCCCACTGCCTCTCCCACTCCCCCTTCTCTCCCACTCCCCTCCTTTCCACTCGCACCCTCCCCTTTCAACTCCCCCACTCCGCTCTCCCCCTCCCCCACCACGCTCTCCCCATCCCTCTGCTCACCCCTGCCCACCTGCCCCTTCTCCCCTCTCCCCCCGCCCCTTCTCCTCTCTCCCCCCGCCCCTTCTCCTCTCTCCCCCTGCCCCTTCTCCCCTCTCCCCCTGCCCCTACTCCCCTCTCCCCCGCCCTCTCCTGTCCCCCGCTCTCCCCCGCCCCCCCCCCCCACTCTCCCCCTCCCTGCCCCCCCCCCGCCCCCGCGCTCTCCCCCTCCCCATCCCTCTGCTCTCCCCCTCCCCCAACGTTCCACTTCCCCTTCACTCTCTGCTTCGCCCTCCTCTTCGATGCCTAGAAAGGTGTGTCAGTTACCTTGCAATGAGTACATTTCAGTAACATTGACACCAGGTTTTCAGATGAAGTCAGTGGGCAGATGGAAGTTTGTCTCCATCCTGGACCCTGTGTCCCTCTCTCCCACTTACCATGAATTTCAGAGCGGGGATTTAAGCAGTTCCTCTACTAATGAGTGTGGGCGTCATGCATGACATACATTAATGTCAGAAGAAACCATGTATTACATTCCTCTTTAATAGTTTGAACCTAGTTGTTGCAAAACAAAAGTGCCCTGAGCATGCAGCTCCAGATATTTCGAGCAGATATGAGTTTCTTATTTATGTTAGTTCAAGGGGGCCTCCCCTCCCTTGCTTTCCACAGACTTGTTTCGTTCCTGGCAACAGATAAGTTTTTAGTTGTCAGGAGGTAATATCAGAGGTCATACAGTACTGCAGTTAAAGCAAGAACCTCACTGAAAGCCAAAAGATAACTATAAGCAGAATCCTCCTCTGAGTAGTCCAGTAGATTCTTGAATTATGTTTTGTGAATATCCTATCTTTTCATTGACGCATGCATAGTTCACAGATTATACAACTGGTAGAAAGAGTGGAATTTGGAGCACCTTTCACAACCTGAGTACGGCCCAAGATGCTTTACAGCCAATAAAGTACTTTCGAAGTAGCCACTGTTATAATGTGGGAAACATGGCAGACAATCTGTGCACAGCGAACTCCCACAAACAGCAATGTGCTAATGACTGGATTATCTGTTTTAGTGATGTTGGTTGAGAAATTAATATTGGCCAGGGCATCAAGAGAGAACTCCCCAGTCTTCAAAATTGTGTCATGGGAACTTTTACATTCACCTGAGAGGGGTGATAAAGATCCTTGGAGGGTTGTAGCCTGGAGGAAGTCACAGAGATAGGGAGGGGTGATGCCATGGAGGGATTTAAGAACAAGGATGAGAATTTTAAATTTAAGCTTAAAGAAAAGGAAAAATACTCTTGAACCAATTGTTCCATTAAAGCTACAAGTCTAATCATTGGATAGAGCCCTCTGGATGCAGGGAAGGCTGCTCTCGCAAAAGTATGTTCTTGCGCTCTCTCATTGAGTGGGAAGAGACAAGAAAGAAACAGCAGTGTCTCAGGTCTAGTAACATGGTATAGCCTAGGAGGCTGTGATAGGAGGATGATCAACTTATAGAACAGCAGGTTTACAAGGGGCCATCGGTGCAGAGTGCGCAGGTTGAATGATGAAAGCCACTGACTTACACAGTGCAAAACAATTTGTTAAAAGCTTCTGGAGCAATAACAGAAAACATGTTCTCTTAAGCAGGTGAATTCTCTTTGGAGTCCTGGTCAGCATGTAATCCTTAACCAATGTCATTGTGACGATGTCCAGATAACCTGTTTTAAGTGATGTTGCTGTTTGTGGGACCTTGCTGTGCACAAACTGACCGCTGTCTTCCCTACACTAGCTATGAATTGTAATCACTCTTGTACGCATTGGCTGCAAAACACTTTGGGATGTTCTGAGGTTGTGAAAGGCACTAAAGAAATTCAAATCCTTCTTTCTGGCAGCTCAAGTTAAATTCCTCTGTAATTGTGAAGTCAATATGAAGAATGAAATGATGAGCTGATAAAGGTCAAAAGTATGTTTGTAAAAGTTTGCCTTTAGCATCATTGCAGTGAGCAGCAGGAGTGCTGAAAACATTTCCTGTAGGCTACAGTGGCAGTCAGCAGTTAAGAGCATCAGCTACATTTTGACTTACTGCTCAGATACTAGTACACAGGCTTAAAACGTGCTCCATCTCGGTAATTGGGAGTAGCTTAGAGGAATTCACATAGCTTTTGAAATGAATTGTACCAGGCCAAATTCATCTGCTGCACTGGCTGTGATTGTTATTTCTGATTCTAACGCCAGTGTCCCTATCAGATTTCTAGTCCAGGCTTCTAGAGTGTTAATATTTTACAAAGCAGTCAAAGGGGCCAAAAGTATAGGCATCCAGATGTCCTTGCCATATTTTATGAAAGGGCGCAGTAGTCCACTGGTTTATGTCACAGCACTAGCAAGCCAGAAACCATGAACTCAATCCCACCATGGCAAATGTCGAGATTGAATTCATTAAATAAAGTAACTTGCACACTCTAAAAATAAATGAACGTACAAAATCCCCATCTGGCTCACAGTCACCTCTAGCCAGTTTGACCTACCCCCTCACTATGCAGGGTTGCCACCCCTCCAGGATTGTCCTGGAGCTTCTTGGAATTAAGAATTAAACTCCTGGACACTGCTGCCAGCAACTCAGGAGAAAAATCATCAAGGCATTAAAATAAAACTTTTCTTCCCCTTTTCTTTGATCATTTTGTCAATAGCTGGTTATCAAAAAATATGGTAATGGGGGATAAAAGGGCTATTTGACCAGCCCTTGGTTATGGGGCAGTTGGAGGATGGGGATCAGGTGAGGAAAACACCAGGAGTATGTCAAACCAAAGTTGATAATCCTAAGACTTTGCCCATTAATAATAATGGCCAAGCAAGCTGCTCAATAGTCTAAAACCAATGCTTGAAGAAGGCTCGTCACTACCTCAGACTGACTAGCAATGGGCAACAAATGAGTCTTTGCTGGCCTCTTGCATCCCATTATGGAATGAGCAATTATGGTTCATAATAACTGAATAGGTTCCTTTTTACTGCAAAGTTTCAACCAATTTTGGGGGAGATTGCAATATTTAATTAGGATCACTAGTTAAATCTATTTCCTTTTTTAAAATTTGAGTTTTGAGATTTTTTAGCAGTGTTTAGGGGCTGGTTCCCAAATTCCATTCATTTTCCGTAGAAAATCAGAAGCTGATGATTGAAAATGGTATATTAATTTGCTAACCATGCTAGTGGCAGAGCTTCAGTATTGCATCAGCATTTTCCCATTTTATTGATGGGCTTTTGAGTTTGCACAGGATGAATCCTTTCCAGGCTGTCTTATTTTAATAAACAATTCTTCAAATTTTACACGCAGTGAACATCTTATTCATAGAGGGGGGTAGGAGGGAATGATACCCCAGCTTCATTTGCTGATCCCAAGAGAGATCTAACAGTCACTATGACACAGCATTCAATGGAAGCTGGAGCCCATGTCTGTAGTTGCTACTCAGGTGGACAAATACACTTCTCAGATGTTGGCTCAGATTTTGCTGCCAAAATAATGGCAAGTCTAACAGTTCTTGCTGTTATTAATGTGTAAAGCATCCAGCAGTTAGTAGCAAGGAAGAACAAATCCATGAGTTATGAATTGCCACAAATTATTGGATGATTTATTAGCCTTGCAAGAATGGGGGCTCCACTCATCAGTTTTGTGAAATTGCCACATTTGTGGATTAATTTCCCATTGAACTTGCTGCAGAATGTTAGGGCAGGCACTTAGCAGTGTAACAACCTTTTTAATGAGGAGATGTATGTTCCTGCAATGTCAGTCAACCTCCTGAAACCGCTGCAGACCCTGAAACTGATATAGACCCTGAACCTAAAACAGGCCCTTGAACTAGACCAGTGCTCCATTTCAAAAATGTCTAGTTTTGTGACAATTCTGGTTTTCAGACAGCAGGATTTTGGATATTGTACCTGTATATATTACAGCCAAGCCATGTTTTAATACTTCACCATACCTGAACTTCTGCCCAGAACAGGAACAATTCAAATTCCTGCAGATACTCAGCATTGTTAGAGATTTTTTAGATGTTATTTTTTTTTGTTTCTTTTCTTTTAATCCAATCTTTCTTTCCCTCTTTCTTTTTCTGAACCTGATTTGACTCTAATTCACCCTAGTTCCTGCTCTGCCATTCTTCTCTTTTTTCTCATTGGCTGAAGAGATAAACTGTTGGTCTGGTCCTTCACCAAGTCCCAGATGACCCATTGCTCTCTCTGCACTGTTATCAGTTCATACTTACAGCAATTAGCCAATTTATTTGAGTGGAAAGGTAAGGCAAAAGTCTAACTAAGTGGGGTACACTGCATGATACCCCACTCAGCTAACTCTGGGTCATCATGCTGCCACACACCACTGTCTGTTGGATAAGCTGAGAATTGGTGGTTGAGTGTGAAAAAGGTCACATGGGCATCGATTTGAATTTGATAATCTCTCATTTTGCCAGCCTTCTGTAGTTAAAACCTAATCCCAAACCAGCCAATTCTGACCCATTTACCCCGCCCGCCAGACCCTGTTGGTAGTAGAACTCTCAATATATTCTGGCTCCTCTGAACAGTTTGAGTGGGTTAGTGGACAGAAAGTGACTGTCACTTGTTATATTGTTGTCTGTATTTCACTAAGGACTGCAGGGGAGCTGTCAGCACCTGTGATTTATTGTTTGTTTGGGGACAGAAGGTGATAAATAATGAGTGCCTGCTGCCCAGTCAGTGGGTCTGAAACGGAAATGTAAACTGCACATTTCCAGCACAGTGCACTCCTGAGTGTTACAGTCAGCGACTACAACGTATCCCCACAGACTGAGTTAAAAGGTCCAGAAAGCACTTAATCCATGATTAGAGCCCAGTTGGATCTAATTAAGATGCGTGGCTGAAAATTGGTGAAGTGCTGTTTAAAATGCTTAAAAGTTGCTTTAAAGCAGGTGGACAAGAACTATGCTCCAGCGGTTGCCATAGAAACACTCAAGGCAAACAAAATAAAATTCAGTTGCTTTCAAGTTTTAGGTTTAACAAAGAGGTGAGGGGAATCCAGAATCACTTACCTCAGAACAGAGGTTGCATTTGGATTTGCCGCGGAGAAGAAATTCGGGGTTTCTCGTTTAAAAGAAAATGCAGGGCTGACTCTTCCCTCCAAAAAAGGGCTCTTGTATCGTGTCTGAGCCCTGCTTACCAGTGAGCACTGTATCTCAGGATGACTTTACCATGTATGTGGACTGCTGATTGAACTGATTCCATGGCTTGCTCACCACCCTCGTCAGCCGCTGTCCGTCTCAGCCCCTTTCTGGGGAAAGTCCATCCTTTTCTCCGAAGCTCTTCTTTTAAAATGACGATCGGAAGGTCAGAGCACAGCAGCAGAGCAATGCCATCCTCCGGTCTGGCCAATGAACGATGTCAACAGTAAAAGGGAGCGAGATAAAAAGTTCACCAACTGTTGAAGCATTCGGAGGAAGCAGATTGTACCGGCTGAAAATAAGGGGGAAAAATTAACTCAGTGCATCAGAACAGAACCTCCTCTCTGTTTCTCTCTCCCGCTCCCTGACTCAGTGCCCAGTGTTTTTTTTTAATGTATATCAGCAGTGCTTACTGTCGGGAGACTGGCTCTCGGCTGATACACCATGTAATGTGTGCTGCCTGGATTTCATTAAAGCCTGAATGCATTGCGGTCACACCACAGAAGGCTTGTCTGGCAAGCTGCCTATTGCATGGGCATGATTCCCACAGAGGCACGTCAGATCTCAGTTGCTTTTATTAACCCCCCGAAACTCCCTCTCCCCCCCGCCCCCCTCCTAAACTTCAAAAACAAGTCCTGTCAGAATACTTACCTTGTTCAGGATATACAATAGGTTTCTCACTGACGCAGAGAACAAGGCGTGTTTCCTTCCCCAGTCTGTTATGAATCATTCTGTCTCAGCGCACTTCAAAAACCCTTTAAACTCAGCCCAGCGTTCCCCAGCACTCTGGGCCCTTTTATATTATTTTCCAAATCCTCGGTGGGTTTCTTTTTGGAAAATGGACAAAGTTACATCTGAACCCCACAAGTTTAAAACTCAACAAGATATTTTAAACATTTTTCAGGATTTAAAAAACAAATTTTGGCAAGGAAGGGGGGAAATGTGCTGGCATTTTATTTCTATCAGAAACGATAGTGCTTTTGACAGCTAGCAGGGATGGAAAAGGTTATTAATCATTCTTTTTTAAAAGACAAAAACTGGGAAGCAATGGAGGAAGTGAAAGAACGAAGGAACCTTCTGAGTGGCAACAGTGGACAGAACCCAGCATGGTTAAACAAAAATAAACATAAATCTGCTTTTTGTCTCTGAAGTGCCTGTGAGGGGGAGTCGGAGCTGATTAAGAGCTCTTCGTCAAGTGCTTGGCATTTTTATGGCTCTCATTAGTAAAGGATGTAGCAACTTATTTTGAGAAAACTGCAGCTGTAAGATCAGGAGATAGGTTTCAAATCTTCGACATGTGGAGTTGGGGAGGGAAAGGGGTGGATGGATGGTGAGGGGGCGGTGTGTTGGGTGAAGGAGGAGAATTAACTAACACTTGATGCACAACTTCTGAACTCCACCCAATGTTGTGCAAGGGATTGAGAAGTGATTGCAATCATTTCCTGCCCTTCCAACAGTTTGATGGTTTTGGATGGTAAACTGTGGAAAATTACTAGCGGAATATGGCATGGTGTGGTATTTATTTAACAGTTGGATACATGATGCTGCCCTTGCCCCCAAAGAGCTGAAGACTACAGAATAGGCCTGTTGTAAAGCCATTATATTTGTCAATAACTACTTAATGGGGTTTGTAACATGAGGTGAGTGCAGTGGCTGAGAGTGTAACACTCGCCTCTGAGTTAGAAGACTGTGGGTTCAAGTTCCACTCCAGAGATTGGAGCATGAAATCTAGGCTGACACTCCAAGGTAGCACTGAGGGAGTGCTGCACTGCCTGAGGTATTGTTTATTGGGTGAAATATTACACCAAGGTCCTGTTCGCTGTCCCAGGTGACTGTAAAAGATCCCAAAGTATTATTTTAAAAAAGAACTGGGGAGTTCTCCTTGCTGTCATGATGAATGATCACCAACCAGAATCATTAGAAAACAGATTACCTATTTTTGATGTTAGTGGAATTTGCTGTATGCAAATTGGCTGCTGTATTTCCTACATTATAACAGTGACTACACTTCAAAAAGTACTTCATTGCCTGTAAAGTGCTTTGGAGCATGCTGAGGTTGTAAAAGTTGCTAAATAAAGGCAAAACATTTTTTTTAAGCTATAGGTATAGAGTATTCAGTATATTTCTATTTAGTATGTTGCATTTTTATGTATTCATTTAGTATATACCTATTAACGTTCAATTAAGTATATTACAGCTTAGCATACCATAGATCACGGAGTATAAGTCGACATTTGGCACACCCAAAAATCCTTCCAGAAATGGGGGTTGACTTATACACCAAGTATAAAATGTGGGTAGTTGCCATTTTGAAATGTGAGTAAAATAGTCTAACACCAGTAATTCATATTAAATTAATGTAGTACAGTTATTGAATGAATTAATTGTACAAAGATACCTTTAACCACAATCAACGTATTTTAAAACAATAGGCCAAAACAGAGTTCATTGAATTCGGTCTGAGTCACTTTGGCTATGGCATCATCTTAAGGACCCCACTCTGGATCAGATTTGGTGCTTTTGCTTTCAGAATCATCCGTCCACATCAAAACATCTTCCTCTCAATCCATTGAAATGGATAGAGCGCATTTTTTGGTTTATCTGACAACACTTTATGCACTAATAGCATAACACAATTTGATAATGAAACCACCCAAAACATCAAGCAGGGCCGTGAGTGTATTCCACTCTTTGTGAAGGTTTTTTCTCCTTCAACCATCCAACTATTCCATTTGGCACAAGCATGATCCTTGAAATGGCTTGTTGAGGCACGCATCCAAAGGTTGAACCACAGATGTTAGACCCCCTGATATAATTGCAATGTGGGTGTTATTTCTTCCTAGACGCTTCTTGATCTCATTGGTTATATGGGATCTGAATGGGTCCCTCACAAAAAGTTACATTCTTTACATAGACCATTGGGATGTATATTCCATATATTTTCGATCCATAACTTCACTCCATTCTCATCCATCCAGCTGCTGTCATAGACATGCACAAAAGCTCCTGAAGGGAACTTAATGTTCAGCATGGTTTTACATTTGAAAATTACCATAGGCTTTCATTTTGTTCCATTAGCCATGCAGGCTAGTACCACTGTGAATCTTGTCTTCTCATGTCCTGTTGTTTTCACTAGAACTGTTCTCAAACCTTTCCACTCTACAGTTTGGCTGCTGGGAATATCAAAATTAGTTGGTGTTTCATCCATGTTGCCGATGTAATGGGTACTCATGTTTCTGCCACTGTCTGATAATGAATCACTGGGAATTGGTCATTTTGGCATCGAGGTCTTTTGGTAGTCTCTGAGCAACCTTGGTCTTCTGCCACAACATTAGACTCTTTCTTTCCACAAAGCGGCTACACTAACCGACTGTTGGTCTGAAATCTTTGCTGGACTTGGTTTGGTTTGGCTTGCTTAAATGCCTATACATGCATTGCACTTTTGGTGACCATGTAACCATTCTGATGACTTCGAGGACCCATTCCATTACATGCTTCTCAAGATCAGGCCATTGACTGGTCCCTGTTCTGATGGCACATTTGGCTTTGGGCATCTTCTTCAGGGCGGATTCCTCTTCCTCCTCCCATTCTCGCACTGGTTTTTCACTAATGCCGAATTCCCTCTCTGCAGCACAGTTATTTAACGAGTAGCAAATGTTACAGGTTTTAGCTTGAAAGCTGCTCATGACTTTGAGATTGCTCATGGCATGAAATGGTTCCTGCAGCAAAAAGAATGAAGTACAGTCCCAGCCTATGTTGAAGTACTTCTGAAGTGTAAACAGAAAATGTTGGAAATACTCAGCAGCATCTGTGGAGAGAGAAACAGAGTTAATGTTTCAGGTCTGTGCCCTTTCATTAGATTGCTCTGATGAAAGACCATTGACCTGAAACGTTAACTCTGTTTCTCTGTCCACAGATGCTGCTGAGTATTTCTAGCGTTATCTGTTTCTATTTTGGATTTCCAGCATCAACAGTATCTGCTTTTGTACTTTTGAAGTGTGACGTACTGTAGAGAAGCACTGTAGCTAATTCAGGTACAGTAAGGTCCCACAAACATGTACCAGATATTTACACTTGTACTTATTATTTGTTGACCTCCCCTGATTGAACCTTAAGAGTTAGAAAGGGATGTTTAATGTGCTATTGCCTAGTGGGTCGATTCTGTATCAGTAAACCAACATCTGTTAATGTTGGTAATCCAAGGTAATGGGACCATGGATTTAAAAACTTTATTAATTGATGGTAAGCACATAGGTGGCCCATAAAGATAAAAGCCCAAGACACCTGAGGCATTAATGACAAGCAAAGTATAGCTGCCAATAAAGGAAAGGTTGTGTCTGAGATCAGACTTGAGTTCTACCAGTTAAGGAACACCATTGCCATGAAAGACATCCACTTAAGTGGGCATGGCTTGCAAGCTTAAACACAGCCCAAGAAGATACAAAGGAATTAAAATGAGGATAAGATGTACAAAGATCTCCTGCATGCTGAAACCAATGGAAGAGAGAAGGTCAGTACAGACCAGGGACAATAACTTAGAACCTTCCTACTCTGTAACACCCCATGGTTTGCACCTATCTAATTAATCATCAAGAACAACCCCTACTGCTCACTTTTTTACCAAGAGCAAAACACTTGCAGTGAATTATTGGTACTGTAGAGGTAACTTTGCATATTATTAAGAATCATGGAGTGCTGGGAGACTCATCTCAACTAATCAGCTAGTAGAATACTGGTCTTTCCTCCCCTCTGCTCTCCCACCACTGCAAACTGCAGGCCCTTGCCATTGATTCCATCCCCTTCTCAAGTCCGTCCCTCGCCGGAAACAAACAGTTTACAAACTCCGAGCTGAGCTTCAGATCCCATATTCCATTTATCACAAAGAGTGCTTACTTCCACGTCTATCCCAAACTCAGCCTTCTGTAGCTGAAACCCATATGTATCATCACCTAGCTTCAGTATTCCAACTCGCTGCTTGCTGGCCCTTAATTCTCCAAACTTCATAAATTTTGGTGTCTAAAATCCTGGTGCACAAACACAGTCCCAACCTATGTTGAAGTTCTTCACACTGGCTCTCACCAGCCTGAGTTGATTTTCATTCCCCCAACACCTTAAATTTTAAAAATTCTTCTGCTCACCTTTAAATCCCTCCATGGTCTCAACCATTTCTACGTCCATAATCTTCATCCTATTTCCCCTCCCCCATCAGCACATGGGATCAACCAAACAATACAGGATGTTTTGCAAAGAAGATGTGTGGGAGTTTAAGACATGCACATGCACAGCAGACCACTCATGGCATGACATGAAATGGGCCCTCCAGCAAAAAGAATGAAGCTCAGTCCCAACCTATGTTGAAAGGCAGCATCATTAGAAAAGAGATTATCTGTTTTTTGCTGTAGTGGAACTTCAAGTACTCCACTGGCTATAAAAACACTTTTGAAAGTCCCGAGGAGGTGAAAGCTGCTGCAAAAGCAAGAGTTACCTCTTTTTCTTGAAGTAGCCTGGGATTCAAGGGCCGGGGACCACATGTGACCTAGGGGTAGCAGAGGGACAACATCTGGTGGACCCGAAAGAACCCAACTACTTTCAACAAATAGCAAAATACTAAGGAGGCAGGGAAATCTGAAATATATAGACTGGTGAATTGCTGGTCAGACAGAGGAAGGCAGGGTAAAGTATTTCAGCTCATTTGGAGGGCAAGATGGGGGGGAGGCTTGTTTTGACCCTTGCACAAAGCAGGACAGAGTTATACCTTTGGCTTAAGCCTGATGGACCACTTGAGCAAAACACAAGATCAAACTGGCAATCAGAAATTAAAAATACATTTGACGATTACTGAATATGGTTTCTGCGGTTATTTGGCAATCATCATTCAGGTTCCACTTTCCTTGTCCAGAATAATCTCTGATGGCAGATATTTTCTCAACCCACCAGCTTGTGGTTGTGGCTGCCTTTTAAAGCTTTGTTTTGTTATAGTCAATGGTTGGATGTTGTAGAAAATGGGCTGATTATAATGATGTCGATAGTGACGGTGATTAAATCTAGCAGCGGTTATTTCATCCTACTGATGAATGACAGATTTTGGACTAGTTTACAGTAACCAAAGCAGAATCATTTAGGAGCAGAAGGCTTTTGACGGTGCCAAAATTCCATGCATGATTTGCTCTGAGCCACACAGGCCACAACCACCAACTCCAACCCCTGACCTCTGCCAAGTCAATTGATCTCGCACAGAGCCTTGATGGAGGGTTGTGCCCCTGAAAATAATCAGCCTGCTCCAGAATGCTCTTTGGTGCACCCTGCTGGTGGGCTCATGTTTGTGCAGATGTCTGATCTCCTGGCTGTGCAACACTTTAAAAGACTGAAGACAGGCTGTTGTAATACACTTGACTGCTAAGACCTCGACATAGAGAATGCATAGAAGCATCAGGACTCTGCAGACAATCTGAGATTGCGCATATGTGATCTACAGACTTGTTGACACCATAGGATGATCTGGCACAGAAGGAGGCCATTCCGCTCATTGTGCTTGTCTTGGCTCTTTGAAAGAGCTGTCAGTTAGTCCCATTCTGTGCCCTTTTCCCATAGCTCTGTAAGTGTTTGCTCTTCAACTATATATCCAGTTCCCTTTGGAAAGTTATTATTGAATCTGCTTCTGCTGCCCCTTTAGGCATTGCATTCATGTCACAACAACTGGCCACGTAAAAACGAATTCCCTTCATCTCATCTGGTTCTTTTGCCAGTTGTCTTAAATCTCTGTCCTCTAGTTACTGACCCTTCTACACTGAAAACAGGTTCTCTTCATCAACTCTCATCATGTTGAACATATCTATCAAATCTGCCCTTTCTCCGTCCTTCTCCCTTATTATGGGAGGGATTCTCCTCCAGTACCTCGCCAAAGTGGCCAGTTTTCACAGGTGAACCTTAAATGTGAAGAAGTGAAGTTGGTGAAGAAGTGTGTTAGCAGGGCAATTGAACCGCGTGTGGCTTCACAGCCAAATCTGGTCTTGTGATGAGTGCAGAGGTGGTTTCAGCAGAAGTTGTACACCAATCAGGAGTAGAATGCTGGATGACCTTCCCCAAGCACTCAGTCTGGACTACTGCTGGCCTGGTGAACTCCTTCTACTTGTTTAGCCACCTATAAGATCATAAGAAATAGGAGCAGGAGTAGACCATTTGGCCCCTCGGGCCTGCTCACCATTCAATAAGATTATGGCTGATCTGATTGTGACCTTAAATCCATTTTCCTGCTTGCACCCCCAAACCCCCACCTGCGACCCCACCCCCCCATAATCCTTGACTTCTTTGCAGTTCAAAAACCTGCCCAAATCAGCCTTGAAGCTATTCAATGACCCATTCTCCACTGTTCTCTGGGGTAGAGTATTCCAAAGGATCTGGGTGTTCTTGTATATGAATCTCAAAAAGTTGGCATGCAGATACAGCAATCTACCCTTTCAAGCCCTCTCAGAATCTTGTATGCTTCAATTAGCTCCCCTCTTATTCTTCTGAAGTCCAATGAACATAGGCGCAACCAGTTTTCCTCATAAGACAACCCTTCCATCCCAGGAATCAGCCTAATGAATCTTCTCTAAACTACCTCCAATGCAAGTACAGTATATCTCCCCTTTAGTAAAAAGACCAAGACTGTATACAGCATTCCAGGTGTGGTCCTACCAATGCGCTGTATGGTTGCAGCAAGGCTTTGCTACTTTTCTGCTCCATCCCCTTGCAATAAAGGCCAACATTCCACTTGCCTTCCTGATTACTTGCTGTATCTGCATGCCAACTTTTTGTGATTCATGTACAAGGACACCCAGGTCCCTTTGTACCACAGCATTCTGCAGTCTCCTTTTAAATAATGTTCTGCTTTTCTGTTCTTCCTGCCATAGTGGACAACCCCTCATTTTCCCACATTATACTCAAATCCCTGTCAATCTATAAATACGGAAATCATAGAAATGATAGAGCCATAGAAAATTTATGACACAGAAGGAGGCCATTTGGCCCATCATGTTTGTGTCAGTCAATGAAGAGCTACCAATGGTTAATCCCATCTTTCTGCACAAAGTCCGTAGTCCTGTGGGTCACAGCTCTTCAAGTAGGCATCCAAAAGCTTTTTAAGTATAGTGAAAGTTTCTGCCTCTACCACCCTTCCAGACAATGAGTTCCAGCTCTCCTCATCACCTCCCCTCCCCTCCCCAATCTCCAGGTGAAAAATTGGTTCCTCATCTCCCCACCAATTCTTCCACCAATTACTTTAAATCCATACCCCCTGGTTTTTGACCCCTCTGCTAAGGTTGTACCTATTTACTCTTTCTAGGCCTGTCTTAATTTTATACACCCCAATTAAGTGATCCTGAGCCTCCTCTGCTCCATGGAAAACAGCACCTGCACATCCAATCCTGTCAAGTTCTGGTAAATCCCCTGTAAATCTCCTGTACACATTCTTCAGTGCAATCACACCTTTCCTTTAATTTGGTGACTAGAACTGTACGCAGTATTCAAGCTGTGGTCTAACTAGTGATGTATACAGTTCCAGTATAACCCTCCCAACTCTTCTATTCTATAACTCAGCTAATAAAGGAAAATGGCTTTGCCTGACACAGCCCAAACTGCTGGTGACGTCAGAATGGTCTCAATTATAAGTCTATGTCATGCAAAGATAAGTCATTGAACTGCATTTTACATGCCTCCGCTGAACATATTTCGGGTGGGGTGGGGGCATGTAAAATATTGTGGGTGCCCACCCCGCCACCTTCCTACCTATCCCTGAGCTCACCCCCATAATATGGGGGTGTGGGTGGGGACCAAAATTGGCAGCCCGCCCACCGTATTCAAGTCGGTAATCAAAGGTCAATTAGGCTTGTTACCAAGCCAATTGACCGTGATAATACACTGCCCTTGCCATAAAAATATTGGTGAGGGAAGTTGGGCAGAAGCGGATAACCCAATTTTTCACCTACCTACTTCAAAGGGCAGGAAGGGAGGCAGGTTTCAACCTTTGGGGACTGCCCTTTGTGGATTGGGAATGCCTCCCCCTAAACCCCCCACCAAGATCGAAGCCCCCCCCCCTTCCTCCTCGCAGCCTTAAACCCAATACCCTGTCCCCGGCTCCCCTCCCTGACCATCCGAAACCCTCCCTGCCCAAGACCCTGGACTTACTGGTCCCATGGATCCTTGGGCCTTCTTATTCCTCTTATTGCAGCCCCGGCAACTGAGGAGCTGTTGGTGCTACTGGGACTGATGAGGGCAGGACTTCCTCCCCAGTGAAGAGCAGAAGTTCAACACTGACCTTGTTAACCTGGTCTGCAGTGCATAATGGCAGCGTGGGCTAGTGGCCACACCCTCCCCCACCCCCCAGTAAAATCTCTCAGTAACATGTGACATTGATACACCCAACATTCCTTCAATGGTATTCAAAGGTTAATAATGAAAGCCTAAAGGAGAGAAATTAAATGTTGACCAGTATGAAATTGGGGATATATTTCTAAACTTGAAATAACAAAAGTGATGGAAGGTGTTAGTGCCAATGCTATCAACTGGCATGCACTCAACAATAACCTGCTCACTGATGCTCAGTTCTGACTGGGCCACTCAGCTCCAGACCTCATAACAAACTTGGCTCAAACATATGGACAAAAGGGCTGAATTCCAGAGGGGAGGTGAGAGTGGCTGCTCTTGACTTCAAGGCAACATTTGACTGACTGTGGAATTAAAGAACCTTAGTAAAATTAGGAATGGGGTGGGAGAATGGGGAAAGTTGTCCCATCTGGTTGAAGTCATAACTGGCATAAAAAAAGATGTTTTAGCTGTTGAAGGCCAGTTATTTCAGCCCCAGGACATCACTGCAGGAGTTTTTTTTTATTCATTTACTGGATGTGGGCTTCACTGGCTGGGCCAGCATTTATTTTTCATCCTTAGTTGCCCTTAAGAAGGTGGTGGTGAGCTGCCTTCTTGAATCGCTGCAGTCCCTGTGGTGTAGGTACACCCACAGTGCTGTTAGGGAGGGAGTTCCAGGATTTTGACTCAGCGACAATAAAGGAACGGCGATATATTTCCAAGTCTGGAAGGTGAGTGACATGGAGGGGAACTTGCAAGTGGTAGTGTTCCCTTTGATCTGCTGCCCTTGTCCTTCTAGGTGGCAGTGGTTGTGGGTTTGAAAGGTGGGTTTGAAGGAGCCTTGGAGAATTCCTGTAGTGCATCTTGTAGATGGTGCACACTGCTGCTACTGTGCATCGGTGGTGGAGGGAGTGAACATTTGTGGGTGTGGTGCCAATCAAGCAGGCTACTTTATCCTGGATAGGGTCAAGGTTCTTGAGTGTTGTGGGAGTTGCACTCATCCAGGCAGGTGGGGAATATTCCATCACAGTCCTGATTTGTACCTTGAAGATGGTAGACAGGCTTTGGGGAGTCAGGAGTTGAGTTACTCTTCGCAGGATTCCTAGCCTCAGACATGCTCTTGTAGCCACAGTATTTATGTGGCTAGTCCAGTTCAGTTTCTGGTCAATACCAGGATGTTGGTAGTGGGGGATTCAATGATGGTAATGCCATTGAACGTCAAGGGGCAATAGTTAGATTCTCTTTTGTTGGAGATGGTCATTGTCCGGCACTTATGTAGCGCAAATGTTACTTGCAACTTGTCAGCCCAAGCCTGGATATTGTCCAGGTCTTGCTGCATTTGGATACGGGCTGCTTCAGTATCTGAGGAGTCACGAATGTTGCTGAACATTGTGCAATCATCAGTGAACATCCCCACTTCTGGTCGTATGATGGAAGGAAGGTCATTGATGAAGCAGCTGAAGATGTTTGGGCCGAGGACATCACCCTGTGGAACTCTTGCAGTAATGCCCAGGAGCTGAGGTGACTGACTTCCAACAACCACAACCATCTTTCTTTGAACTAGGCATGACTCCAACCAGCAGAGAGTTTTCCCCCGATTCCCATTGACTCCAATTTTGCCAGGGGTCCTTGATGCCACACCTCCAAAACCAATGATTTCTACCACCCATAAGGACATGGGCAGCAGGTGCATGAGAACACCATCACATGTTCTCCTCCATGTCACACACCATCCTGACTTGATACTATATTGTGTTCCTTCACCATTGCTGGGTCAAAATTCTACCGAACTGCACTATGGGAGTACCTTCATGAATAGTGGCAGCGTAAGAAAGCTTCTCAGTGGCAATTCAGGATGGGCAATAATGCTGGTTTTTCTAGCGATGCCCTCATCTCTTGAATGAATTTTTTAAAATGCGGTGTGGAAATTAGGAGTCACAGAATGTTTTGAATTTTTATTTTAAAAAGGATCACTTTTTAAATACTTTTTATACTTCACAATTAATTGAATTTTCATTGCCTTTAAAAAAAAACTCAACTGGTCAGCCACTTACCATTGCTAAATATCAGTCCCAATTTTCTCCCTTCTTCCTTGCCAAAGCACTGGTCCTGGCTTCTTCTCTCTTTCATTTTCTCTTCATTCTGTTCCTATATATACTTCCTTATTTTCCTCATGGCTCTTGTGAAGAATTACTGCACATCGCCTGGAAGCATCCTCAGTGAACTGTTGAATGTTCCCGGGAAGAACATCAAAATTACAACATTAAAATTCAATACAGGAGTAATTTTGTCCACCCCCACCAGCACCCGATGATGTGACGTATTTTTTAATTTACTAAGTGGCATTCGATGGAATTATATCAAATGCTACATTCAAAATTGACCACAAATCTCAGTTGAGAGGCTTTGTTTGAAATTTGCCCTTCTCTGGTTGCACTGTAGGCTTAAGGGTACTATGACCTACTATAACGCTGAGATCTCAGTCACAGCCTGCCTAAATCCTGTGCATATTAATCCAAATACTCAATCTTACCATCAAAGGATCAGCCAGCAATTTATTCTGATTTGCACTCAAATTATGGGGCAATCCATTCTCAAGCAGATTTGCACAGGTGTCTTCTGAGTCCCATATAACTCGTCAATCAGGCACTTACATTTTCTGGTGTCTTGCAATAAAAACTGATAACATTTTTAGAGAAAGTGCTGTCAGCACTTTGCGAGCTGTTTCCCATTCGTTACAGAATCAGTAATTGCAACAGTTGGTGAAATAGGCTCGCATGAAATAAAGACATAATTCTCTATGTTATTTTTTTTCACATTTCTTTAACAAGCACCTTGACTTGCTATGATATCAGTTGAAAAGATTTACCTTATGGAAAGTGTAATGAACTTCATATTGGTTTTGTATCCATTAAATGGGTTAGTCTGTGGAGCTGCAATCTTCAATTAGAATGTGAAAGGCAGGTTATTTAAATGATGGCTGTCATGAGTTTGGTGTGTACAGGCTGTTTTCCATTACCAATGAGTTCTCATCTGCAGTATTCAAGGTTCTTTTACATAATTGTACTAAAAGTAGCAGCTGATAGTCAAAACAATGGAGTAGATAATTGAGATGTGTTTAATAGCTTTTTCTCCAAGTATTTATTCTTGTGATATGGGTGTCACTGGCAAGACCGATATTTATTGTCCATTCCTAGTTGCCCTTGAGAAGGTGGTGAGCCTTTCTCTCAAAGCTCTGCAGTTGATGTATGTAAGCTGCTCCCACAGTACTGTTAAGTAGGGAGTTCTCAGCACTTTGACTCAGTGCCCATAAAGGAACAGCGATGCATGTCCAAGTTGGGTTGGTGTGCAATTGGAGGTGGTGCTGTTCCCATGTGCCTGTTGCCCCTGTCCTTCTAGGTGGTAGAGGTTGTAGGTTTGGGAGCTGCTGTTGAAGGACTGTTGGCACTGATTTGGTAGAATCTGATTCATACATGCAGCCCATAAAATAATTCAGATATTTGCTTGGCAAACCACTTAGTTAAATCTATTGTTGTGTGATCTTCAGGATATTGAGGAAGAAATGATGGAAGTGCCAGTGCACAGGGAAGAGGAGGAACTCACAGCAGAAGAAAAGAGAAAGATTGAAAGGAAACAGAAGAAAGAGCGTAAAAAGAAAGAAAAACTACTGAGAGAAACTGACGTTTTGGTGGAAAAGGTGAAACCTCAGCAATCTTCAGCAAACGATCTTGCATTAGAATATCTGACAAGGTGAGAGATAAAGAGCTCCTTTATTTTGGCAGCCGTTCAATCAGATGAACTTTCTGCCAACTCTACTCAGTCTCGATGGTGTTGCTATTGGCAACGAAGGAGCCCCTTACACACACACACACACACACACACACACACACACACACACACACACACACACACACACACACACACACACACACACACACACACACACACACCCCCCTCCTCCGCATAACCTCTGTTTATTAACTGACATTGCAAAGCAATTCTAACAAAATTTCTTGGGCAGAAAAGAAATCCAAAAAATACACGGTACATTTTTTTTTATTAGTTATATGGTTGAGAAGCAATTATAGTTTGATGTTAAGTTTAACAATCCATTTGACCACAGGGTCAGTAGAAACCCAAGCAGTAAAAACCCACTGGAAAATGGTTTGTTATGTTGGCGATGTTTTACTACCATTATCCTGTGTTCAATAGTGCGATAGGATCAACAGTTCCACAAGTGAAGCCAACAGGGACTAGGAAAGTAATTTGTCAGTGGGCGTTGTTGAGATTTACACCCTACCACAAGTTCCTCAGCCAGGTATTTCTATTCGTCAATGTATGAACCTCAATTGATGTTTCTCTCTTCCTCCATGTGACTTGTGTCCATACAGCACCTTTCATAGCCTCAAGGGATTCGAGCACACTTCACAATCGATAAAGTACTTTTGAAATGTTGTCATTGTTGTAATGTAGGGAAAATACAGCAGTCAGTTTATGCATAGCAAACTTCTGCAAGCAGCAAGGCGATAATTTATTTTGGTTTTTTTGGTGATTTTGGTTGAGGGGGAGTTGGGAATGCTGCCACTCAGCCAAGGCTGACACCAATCAACTGCTTGTAAAGTTTGTGTACACTCCTCTTTTATCAGTGGTTGTATTCACATTTGGGCCTGAATTTTCAGCTTGGCAGGCAGGTGCAATCAGTGAGCAGTCGGGAAACAGACCGCCGACCGCGATCAGCCCCCGACCACAATTTCACGCTAGCTGGCCAATTAATGGCCAGCCAGCGTGAAGCACGCCCTGATACGATCAGCGCTGCCTGGATTGGGGGTGAGAGGAGGGTGTGTGCGGAAGTCAGCGCAAGTACAGGGGAGCGTGGAATGAAAGCTCCCTGAAGACAGAGAGCTGCCTCAAGGAGCTGAAGAATTTAAATACATAAAATAAAGGTTTTAAAAAATGGGAAAAGATGCCCATGCATTGGAAACAGTCACCTGAACATATACAACATGAAAGTTCTGTCCAAACATTTTTATATTCTTTTATTTAATGACAGAAACCTCATCCCACCCTTGAATGAGGTTTCCTGAAAAATGCAAAGGCCGTCTGGCCAATTCGCCCTCCCGTCAACTGTAAAGTTGTACGGGCGGCCAAAAATCCCAGTTAATTGCGCTTAATAGTCCTCTTAATTGTTGGCAGGTGCGTATCTGAGTTTAGCGTGTGCCTGCTGACCAAAATATTGTGCGCTATTTTACACTTGAGCGTGTCGGGCGCTCAACTGCACGCCGAGCGAAAAAATTTGTGCCCTTAGTTTAAGCTGTACCAATGAAGTGGGCTTTTGCTGATTGAATGACCAAATCATACAGCAACTAGCTACTTGTATTCTGCAAGATTTGGTTAGTATCCATGAGCATTTTCCCCAGTGCACTGATCCAAATTGAGTGTGTCCAATTTCATTCCTAAAATACAGTGACCATACTTCAACAAGCCCTTCTTTGGCTGTGAAGTGCTTTGGGAGATCCTGAGGTCAGGGAAAGTTCTTTGGAATGCAAGCCTTTCTCTCTTTCTATACTAACATAAAAGGAGAGAGTGCTGAGCCAAGCACCCACACTCAGAGGGAAAAAAATATGAGAATTCTGTAGAAGGAAACAAAGGATGCACTTTGTAAAAACAAAATCTGGTTTCCAGGCTACAGACAAACAAAAGCTGCAGCGGTTTTAAGTCAGGTTGTTGATTAAATTTATTACAGTCTGCAAATAAATCACCAAAGGCTTTATTTTGCTTTTGAAATATATTTGCTTTCTATAAGCTTGGGAGGTTTGTGACCAAGTTCTTACACAATTCGTTCCCAGAGAAGCTTTATTAATTTCAATACTAACGTCAGGTTGCAGACAGCCTGTTTTACTGGCATTCATTACACAATCATGCTATTGCTTTCTTGTAGCTTGTTAAACTCACTGCTTTTTAATTGGAATGAACCAATGATCATCTGCTCACCATTTTTGTTGGGAGATAAACGTTTGCCTCCACTTTGTATTTTAAGTGCCACAGAAAGGAGGTGTATCCAGATTGACTTCCTCCCTCAACCACCAACAGGTTATCTGGTCATTTGCTATTTGAGGGCCCTTGCCAATGCAAACCATCCACTGAGATTGTCTATGTAACAGCAGTGACTGTACTTCAGAAAGTAAATTATTGACTTTAAAGCTCCATGGGAAAGCCTGAAGATTTGTAAAAATAAAATTATTCCTTCACGGGATGTGGGGGGTATCACTGGCTAGGCCAGCATTTTTATTGCCCATCCCTAATTGCCCTCGAGAAGGTGGTGGTGAGCTGCCTTCCTGAACCACTGCAGTCCATGTGGTGTAGATACACCCATAATGCAGTTGGGAGGGAGTTCCAGGATTTTGACCCAGGATGTGATAAAACATTATGTAAATGCAAGTTAACATTGCCAACAACTTTTTCCACTTTTGCTTCACAAATACTAAACACAGTATAGAAATCAGGAGAGATTGGCATTGACCATGGGCACCACCATCTGTGGCAAAACGGGTGAAGACCAGTTCCAGATCATGTCAGGTATAAATCACACCCCACATAGGTTTTACATGTCTTGTCCTCTTCCCCACCAATAGCAGATGATCTCTGGAGGGAATGTGAGCAGAAAGCACCCTTTGTACATTGGCCTAGCATCCTGCCTTTGAATCTATCCTGGAGATTTGTGTGCCATGACAGGCTGCTTATTTCTGAAAGGTCCAGGTCTACCAGTTGAGGACTGGCTGAGGCAATGCAGCGATGTCCCCTATGAATGAAATTTAAAAAATAGTACTGAAAATACTGAACAGATCAAGCAGCATCTGTGGAAACATTTCAGGTCGATAACCTTTCATCAGAACCCTATGAGTGAATTGCCTGCCAACTCAAGACCACACGAGAAGGCAGCAGAAGAGGCCAGGCACTTAGGAACATAGGAACAGGAGTAAGGCATTTGGCCCTTCGAGCCTGCTACAGTATAAGATCATGACTGTTCTGGTTGTGGTCTCAGCTCCACTTTCCTGTCTGCCTCCCTGTGACCCTTGACTCCCTTGTCTATCAAAAATCTGTCTTATTGAGCCTTGAATGAATTTAAAGACTCAACTTCCACTGCATTCTGGGGAAGAGAATACAACACAACAACATTCCCTTAGGGAGAAAAAAAAAATCTCCTCATCTCTGTCTTAAAAGGAAGACATCTTATTTTTAAACTATGTCCGCTAGTTTTAGTTTCCCCTCACAAGAACAAACATGGTCCAGGTATCCACCCACTCAAGTTCCTCAAGAACTTTTTTTTCAATAAGATCACCTTTCATTCTTCTAAATTCCAATGGGTATAGGCCTAATCTGTGCAACCTTTCTTCATAAGACAGCCCCTTCATCCCAGGAATGAGTCTATTGAACCATCTCCTAACTACTTCTAACGCAATTATATATATTTTTTTAAATAAGGAGGCCAAAACCGCACACAGTACTCCAGATGTGGTCTCACGAAGACCCTGTACAGCTGCAGGAAAACTTCCCTACTTATATATTCCATTCCTTTTGCAATAAAATTGGAACTAGATTCATCAAGTTGTTAATGTACAATGATTTTTGTTTTGCCTAAATGTGCTAATGGGTTATAAATCCAGAGGTGACTTGGACTTGGAATCTGGTATCACAGAACATGTTTTGAACCTGCAAATTGCCCACAAGTTGAATTCCTGATATCAGTCAGGTCAATTTTAAAAATGATCAGCGGGATGTCAGTTGAGTCAAACTGAATGACTCAGTCACACCTCTGAGTCAGTAGACTGGGGGTTCAATTCCCGTCCCAGAGACTTGAACACAAAGTCCAGGTTGACATTCCGGTGCATTAATGAAGAATTGCTGCGCTGTTTGCTCTCTCAGGTGATTGTAAAAGACCCCCATGGGAGTACTTTGAAGAAGAGTAGGGTAATTTTCTCCACTGTTCTGACCAATATTCATCACCCAACCAACACACGTAAACAGATTACCTGGTCATTATCTCATTGCAATTTGTAGGACCTTGCTGTATGCAGTTTGGCTGCCACATTTAAGTTGCAGCAGTGACTACACTTCAAAAAAGATTTAGTTGACTGTACAGCACTTTGGGACCTTCTGAGATTGTGAAAGAGACTCTATAAATGTGAATTTATTCTTTCCTTCAGTCTCTCAGTCGTGGAATTCTACGACTTGGGAGATCTAGAAGAGGGAGGCTAGTCTTGAAAAAGGGCCTTTATAAAGATGTTAACTATGGCAGCTTGACAGATCTAACTTTGCATAATGATTCAGAGATTTTCTAGATGTGAAGTGATTTATATTCTCGAGTTGGTTGTTCTCCTTTATAATGTTAGACAATGTTAGGAACACTCAAGGGGGTTTAGTGGGGGACTGGCAGGACTGTTCACTTAACGGACTGAACATAGATTTATGTTTCTGCCTTTTGTTACATATTCCTCAAAAGTTGTTTTGGCGAATAATTGATGCAGAGTTGAGTGATGAGCTGGTTAAATGGCTTCCCTGAGGTAAGAAAACAGCAATTTCTACTTGCGAGTACAGACCAGTCTAAAAGTAGTGCAACCTCTTAAACATTGTTTAATGTATTGCATCTTATTAGAATATAATTCACTTGGGAAAGTCAGTGTTAGACTTTCTATGACATTGGGGATCAATTGAAAACCTCCAGCCCCCCAAAAAGTGTACATACAGCAACAAATTGCATAAGGAAAGAAAAAGACCAGCTTTTACCATGATCACTAGATCCCAATTTGTACACAACAAGCTTCCACAAATAGCAATGTGATCATATAGCTTTTTAAAAATTTGTTCATGGAATGTGGGTGTCACTGGCTAGGCCAGCATTTATTGTCCATCCCTAACTGCCCTTGTTCAGAGGTCATTTAAGAGTCAAACACATTGCTGTGAGTCCAGAGTCACATGTAGGCCAGGATGGCAAATTTTCTTCCCTAAAGGGCATTAGTGAGCCAGATGGGTTTTTATGACAATCGGCAATGATCTTGTGGTCATCATCAGACTTCTAGTTCCAGATTTTTATTGAATTAAAATTTCACCATCTGCTGTGGTGGGATTCAAACCCAGGTCCCCAGAGCATTATCCTGGGTCTCTGGGATACTAGTCCCGTGACAATACCACTATGCCACCATCTCCCCGCTTAATGTAGCAAAACATCCCATTATCAGACAAAATTTGACACCAGGCCACATCAGTTGTTCAAAGAGTTAGGCTTTACAAAGTAATATAAAAGGAGGAAAGAGAAGCACAGAGGTTTAGGGAGTGAAGTCTAGAGCTTAACGTCGAGACGATTGAAGGCACAGCTGTGAATGGTGTGGCGGGGGAAATTGGGGATGAACAAAAGGCCAGAGTTGGGGGAAACAGAGTTCTCGGAGAGTTATAGGGCTGGAGGAGGTTAAAGGGAAGTTGTGCATGACCATGTCAATGCGACCTCTGTAAAGACCAACATTTAAAATCCAAATTCTGCTATTGTTTGGGAGTTAGATTAGGCACCGTTGTTATTGGTCAAGTTTTTTGGTTAATTAGCTGTTTGGTAGCTTTGAACTGCCCGATTGTCTACCAAAATTAATCCACAAGATTTTTTTTAATGATTGTAGGATTCCTTATAATTGCATGTTAGATTTGTTACTGATACATACAGTTTGATTCATACCCATGCTCCAGCTCTATTCCTGCTACTCTTGGTCTGTGAAGAACAACCTTCTGACTTACATCAGCATTGAGGATATCTTGGTAGCATAACATGTACAGTTGGCAAAAAAATATATTGAAAGGTTCTATTGGGGTGGTGGAGGATGAACAAAGAGGTGATAGAAATGGTAAGTTGTGCGTAAGTGCATCTTTACAAGACCAACAAATGGAAACAAAGGCTGAAGTACTCCGTTGATAATTGGATTGTTCTCCTTTCAAAGCAGCCCCTTTCCTTAAATATACAAATTGATTGATGGAATTGATTCTGTCACATTGTGCGGAATTCTGGCCTGGAAACTAAGACTTGATCTGGGAAGGTTCCTGTGATATCTCACTGGATCCTTACAAAGCTCTTCTGCAATGAATGCTTAACCTTTTGATCAAAATCTAAAAGCAAGAATATTTGTCATTATTACAGTGTTGTTTGTGGGAGCTTGCTGTGCACAAATTAGCTGCTCCATTACTTGCATTACAACAGTGACTACACTTCAAAATAGTACTTCGTTGGCTATAAAGCACTTTGGGACACCCTGAGCTTGTGAAAGACAATCTATAAGTACAGGTCTTTCAGTATTTCTTTCTTTAAAAATAGAACTGGCTGCATTTTTTTATTTTATCTTGCTCACCTTTTAAAGAATGTAACTATTGTTTGAAGGTGGTCCAAAAAACACAAGGAATGGAAATTTCAGAAGACGAGACAGACCTGGCTCCTACAGCACATGTATGATTGTGATAAGGTAAAATGTTAATATTGAGAAAATGTGAATTAAATCCTACTTTGAAATTGTGCCAACCGTAGACTCAAAGTCAACATTGTGCTAACAATCCAGATATCATAGAGCATTAAAATGCACTTACATGCTCAAACTGGATTTAGGCCAAGGTGGCATTTTGGAGAAGTCCTTTATTTGTCTGCCTTGTGACAGCTGTGCTCCCGGCATCCATAAAAGAGTCGTCTGTCTCTGTTTTGATGCTAATGCTATCGGTAAAGAGATTCTCCTGTTCTCCGTAGCTGATGGACGTTGATCTTTTTAATAAAAAACTCTACACACAAAGATCAAAGATAGACCAGCTTAAACCATCAAACAATAGCTAGCTGTATCATTAAAAAGGATTTCTGCCATATTATTAAATGGGATTTGTATGTGTGTGTGCATGTCTGTGTGTGTGTGTGTGCATGTCCATTTCTCTCCTAATCCCTAAAGTATTGAAACTACTCCTCTTGCTGAGGAGAGCTGGATGCTGCAAACACTAGCCACCTTCATGGACACTTTCAGTTCCATTTACTTGATCAGTTTGTATGGAGTATGAGGGGGATAGGGTCATAGAATTATAGAATGGTTAATAGCACAGAAGGAGGCCATATGGCCCATCCTATGCTAGCCCTCCAAAGGAGAGATTCACCGTGCCACTCCCTTGCCTTTTCCCCCTCGTAGCACTCCAAGTTTTACCTTCTCACATAATGACCCAGTTCCCTTTTGAAAACTTCCATTGAACCACACTCAGGCAGTACATTCTAGATCCTAACCACCCACTGCCTGAAAAGGTTTTCCTCATTTCGCTGTTGCTTCTTTTGTCAATTACCTGAATTCTGTGTCCTCTGGTTCTCTATCTTCCCACCCTCAGGAAGTTTATCCCCATTTACTCTGTCCAGACCCCTCATAATTTTGAATACTTCTATCAAGCCTCCTCTCAACCTACTCCTTTCCAAGGAAAACAACCTCAACTTCTCCAATCATTCTATGTATCTGAAACTCCCCATCCCTGGAGCCATTCCCGTGAATCTTTTCTGCACCTTCTCTAATGCCTTCACATCCTCCCTAAACTGTGCTGCCCAGAACTGGACGCAATACTCCAGTTGAGGCTGAACCAGTATTTTATATAGGTCTAACATAACTTCCTTGCCTTTATTGATAAAGCCCAGGATGCCGTAGGCTTTATTAACCACTCTCTTAACCTGTCCTGCCACCTTCATGATTATGCACCTATACACCCAGGTCCCTTTGCTCCTGCACCCCCTTTAGAATTATACCCTTTATCTTATATTGTCTCTCCGTGTTCTTTCTACCAAAATGAATCACTTCACACTTCTCTGCTATTTGTCTGCTCGTTGCACCAATCTGACTATGTCCTTTTGAAATTCAGCATTTTGCTCCTCATGACACGCAATACTTCTATGTTTTGTGTCATTTGCAGATTTTTAAATTATGCCCTTTACACCAAGGTTTAGGTTATTAATATATATCAGGAAGTGCATGGGTCCTAACACAGATCTCTGAGGAACTCCATTACAAACCTTTCTGCAGTCCTGAAAACAATCATTCACCACTACCCTCTGTTTCCTGTCAGTCAGACAGTATTGTATCCACATTGCTACTGGCCCTTTGTTTCCATGAGCTCTAACTTTGCTCAAAGATCTGTTGTGTCACTCTTTATGAAGTGCCCTTTGGAAATCCGTGTACACCACATCAACAGTATTACCTTCATCAACCTGCTCTGTTATCTCATCAAAAAACACCAGCAAGTTAGTTAAACATGATTTTCCCCTTAACAAATCCGTGCAGCCTTTCCTTAATTAACTCGCTTTTGTCAAGCGAGTATTAATTTTGTCCCGAATCATCATTTCTAAAAGCACCCCCAGCACCTAGGTTAAATTGGCTGCCTGTAGCTACTGGGCTTATCTTCATACCCTTTTTGAACAAGAGTGTAACATTTGCAATTCTCCAGTCCTCTTGCACCACCCCTGAATCTAAGAATGGAAAATTATGGCCAGTTCCTCTGTAATTTCTATTTTCACTTCCTTCAGTATCTTTGGATGCACCTCATCTGGTCCTGGTGCCTTATCAACTTTTAAATACAAATAGCCAATGCAATACCTCCTCCTTATCAATTTTAAACCCTTTAAGTTGAATGAACTTATCTTTCAGCATGACCTGGGCAGCATCATCTTCCCTGGTAAAGGCAGATGCAATGCCTGGAAAATTTTCTCCAAATTTTTCTGCCTTTAAAACACTTTATTACCTCTCAGTTAACTCCTTGCGTTTAGTCAAAGAGTAGCTTTTTAAAAATTCATTTACAGGATCTGGGAGTCACTGGCTAGGCCAGCATTTATTGCCCGTTGCTAATTGCTCTTGAGAAAGTGGTGTGAGATGCCTTCTTGAACTGCTGAAGTCCATGTGGCTTAGGTACACCCATAATGTTAGGGAGGGAGTTCCAGGATTTTGACCCAGTGATAGTGAAGGAACAGAAATATATTTCCAAGTCAGGATGGTCAACGGCTTGAAGGGGAACTTCCAGGTGGCAGTGTTCCCATGTATCTTCTGCCCTTGTCCATCAAGATGGTAGCGGTCGTGGGTTTGGAAGGTGCTGCCGAAGGAGCCTGGTGAGTTTCTGCCATGCATCTTATAGATGGTACACGCTGTGGCTACTGTGCATCGGTGGGTGAATGTTTGTGGGTGCAGTGCCAATCAAGCAGGCTGCTTTGTCCTGAATGGTGTCGAGCTTCTTGAGTGTTTTGGAAGCTGCACTCATCCAGGCAAGTGGAGAGTATTCCATCACATTCTTGACTTGTGCCTTGTAGATGGTGGACAGGCTCTGGGGAGTCAAGAAGTGAATTACTCGTGCAGATTTCCTAGCCTCTGACCTGCTCTTTGGCCGCAGTATTTATATGGCTAGTCCGGTTCAGTTTCTGGTCAATAGCAACCCCCAGGATGTCGATAGTGGGGAATTCAGCAATGGTAATGCCATTGAGTATCAAGGGGCAATGGTTAGATGTTGAGCAGAGAATAAAACTTTCATGTATCAGTCTTGGCTGTTGCCTCTCAGCCAAGAGTTTGCTGGTTCAAATCCCACTTGAGAGACTTGAGCACAAAATACAGATACTTTAGTGCATTGCTCAGGGAGCACTGTCAGAGGTGCTCTCTTTCCACTGAGGCATTAAGACAAAGCCCTTGTTTGTGCTCTCAGGTGGACTTAAGATCCCAGGGCATTATTCTGAAGAGGAGCTAATTCGTTCTCCCTAGAGTCCTGGCCAATATTTATCCCTCAACCAATATCACTAAAACAGTTTATATGGTCATTAATGGATGGGAGCTTGCTATGAACAAATTGGCTGCTGTGTTTTCCACATCACAGTAGTGACCACACTTAAACTACCTTGTTAACTGTAAGAGCGCTTTTGGACATCCTGAGGTCATGAAAAGTGTGATAGCAAGTTCTTTTCTGTCTTTTTCTGCTTGTTTTCCGGTGGCTGAAAACTGCATGGGTGAGGTTGTCAAGAGAACCTTGGATTGAACTCAACTGTGATTTTCTTTCCATGTCACGGTTGAATATCCTGTTGATATTCTGCTAAACTGATATGAAGGGCAGGTAATTTGACTGGGGTAACAAAGGGTTGTCACTACCCATGGAAATGTACTACAGAGCAAGATAATGCCTTCAGGGAAGAAGGTGTATGGGGAAAGAGCAGGGGAGTGGGACTAATTAGAAAGCTCTTTCAGAGAGCCAACACAGGCATGATGGACCGAGTGGTCGTCTTCTGTGCTGTTTCAGTCTACAAAAGTGTTTATGCCAGAGATAAAGCTGTGTGTATTTTGCAAGGTTTGTGGGGTGGGATGGAGGAGAGGGGGGTAGGAGGAGCGAGGAGATATTGCGATGTTAATTCTAAAACAGAGAGTGTCAATTTGACTCCCCAACAGAAGTGAAGGAGAAAATAGCACCCACCTGTGATTTATTACTAGAGTGTCAGCAGCAGTGTCTGCATTCTAGAGTCAAGCCCATCACCAGCCAATTTCAAGTTTCTGTTAATGATATCAGAATGGAGGCAGTTTGTGCAGAGCTATTTAAGTAACTAATCTATCTGTAACAAGCTGATGCTGTGTAGATGCTGAGAGGATGTTTCCTCTCATGGGGGACTCTAGAAATAGAGGGCACAGTTTAAAACAAGGGGTCTCCCATTTAAGATGCAGATAAGGAGGAATTCCTTCTCTCCGAGGATCATTAGTCTTTAGAATTCTCTTCCATAAAAAGCTGTGGAGTCTGGGTCATTGAATATATTCAAGGCTGAGTTAGACAGATTTTTAATCGACAAGGGAGTCAAGGGCAGGCAAATGTTGGAGAACTTTTGTTTCGGTGCAATAATTTTGAACTCCATTTTATGGAGAAATCCAAGATGACAAGCCAAGTGGATGAATGCAAGGCACAGCCATGATTCAAAAGTGTAGGAAAGAGTAGGGTTGTTAACCCTTCAGGATTGTCCTGGAGTCTCCATGTAATCAAGATTAATTCAGGACAGTGTTGCAAGAAACACCCAGGAGAAAAAAAATCGCAGCACTGTATAAATGTAATTGTTTTCATTGCACATTTATTCAGTATAAAAATATTGAAGTCGGGGTGATAAAAAGACAGTCAAGAATCAGCTAATCGAGTAACGAACAGTTACATAGAATGAACAGTGCAGAAACAGGCCAGTCACTCCATGCTGGTGTTTATGCTCCACATGAGCCTTCTCCCATCTTTTCTCATCTAACTCTTATCAGCATAACCCTATACTCCCTGCTCCCTCATATGTTTATCTAGATTCCCCTTAAATGCACCTAACTATTGGCCTCAACTACTCAGTGCGATAGTGAGTTTTACATTTTCACCACTCTGGGTAAAGACGTTTCCTCTAAATTCCCTATTTAGTTTCTTGGTGGATATATTATAGTGATGGGCTCTAGCTTTGCTCTTCCCCACACTTTTTGGATGGTACTTTATGCTCTCCTCTGTGGCGAGTTTGGAGGTGGGAAGGACATTTAATCAGGTGGGATGGTAGCAGTGGGGACCCTGCCACTTTCCCACCTTAATCCAGGTTAAGTACAAAGTGGGAAGGCCCGTGGACAGCCTTCCTGTCCTGCCTCCAATTGTGGCCCTTAAGAGGCAATTAATGCCCAATTAAGGGCCTTTTCCCATCTCTGCTGATATTAGCGCAGTGGCAGACAGGCCCTATGGGGCCCACAACAAGCAAATCTGTGTGGGATTGGTTGTGAACTGTTATTATAACCCCCTCCCCACAACTCCAACCCCACAAAACTCTTCCACCCCCGCCCCCACCCAGCTGCCGTCACTGTCCTCTGGCCTAGGTTGCTCCACAGTCCTGAGTGTCGGTTCGGCAGCAACCACCACCACCTCAGTGGCACTGCTGAGCAAAAGAGCTGTCATACTCTGATTGGCTGCCAGCTCTTGGCAGGCGTAACTTCAGACCCCTGGGGTGCTGATCTTGAGGAAGGCCCACCAGTGACCTTTCAAATGCCTGATTGGCACATAATACTAGCAATGTGGGTCTCTTGGCAGTTCTCTGGCCAACAGCTGAGACCCCCGTTGCCTCCATAAAATCCCGTCCCGTTGTGCCTACTCTATTAAAACCATTCATAATTTTAAAGACCTCTTCTAGGTCACTCCTCAGCCTTTTCTTTTCAAGAGAAAATGGACCTAGCCTGTTCATCTTTTCCTGAAAGGTATCAGCTTACAGTTCTGGTATCATCCTTGTAAATTTGCACCTTCTCTGGTGCCTTAATATCCATTTTATAATATGGCAACCACAACTGTGCACAATCCGCCAAGTGCGATCTAACCAAGATTCGATACAAGCTTAGCCTAACTTCCCTACTTTTCACTTCTGGCCCTCTAGAAATAAACCAGAGTGCTTGGTTTCCTTTTTAATGGCCCTATTAACCTGCATAACAGCCTTTAGTGATTTTTGTAATAGTACCCCCTTTGGCCCTCTATCCAATTTAGGGCTGGATTTTCGCTACTGAGGCAGGTAGCCTGACTCGGCAGACCCACCTTAGTTTAAAGGGCCCCGGTACAGCCAGTCTTCACTCTGGGAAGGTGAGAAGGAAAGAGTTGGGCCCACCGACTCTGGAAGCAGATTGTAGGTGGGCAAGTGCTGAGGTGGGTGGTGAGAAGGCCCCCTTGGTTCTCTGGAAGTTTGTCCCAGTTTATTATAAGCAGTTAGGCCCTCTAGCCTTCACCCCTCACACCCCGTCATCCCCCTCCCATTTTCCATGCCCCTTCATAGCTTCCATTTATCTTCCATGGCCTCCATACCCATTCATCCAGTATGCATTATGTACAGAACCAATGAGCCACATGACAATGACAAGTGTTAAAAGCCTGAGGGAAAAAAAACACCCATTCAGAAATCTTCTTTAAAAAAACTGCTGTTCCTACAACCCTGTAAGAGAGTGTTAGCCAGACAGGACAATTATAGTATCAGTAATAGAAGCTTTCACCACTTCACATCTCTTAATCTTATCCAAACATTTGTAGTGAGTACAGGTGGAGAACCCAGATGTCTAGCTATCTGTTTCTACTAAAACAGTTCCCAGATGGCCTCATTATGAATGCTTGGCTGAACTCCAAAACTCTCAACTGCATTAGTTCAGCAGGGGTTCTGTTTTGACAACTGAGTGGAGTATTTACTTTGCTTGATTGATATAGTTATGTTAATTTAATTTATTTTTTTCTGTGATCTCTTTTGTCAATGTCTGAATGTTCATTGGACAAGATTAAGAGGCCATGGAGGTGGCACAGAGGGGAGATGGGGAGATCATGGAGATGACAGGTAGGGTATGGAAGTAGCATAGGGACATTAAGGTGCCATGGGGGGCATGGAAGGGACATAGGGGTCATGGGTAAGACCTTTTGAACTTGCCTTTCAAAGGGTTCCAGAATCCAGACTATGATTCACAACTCCTCTGAGGGGCCATGAAGCTGGCTTGGCTCCATGAAAGTTGTAGGGGGCTATCAGATACCAGTCTCCCGGCCAAGTCGGAAGTGCAGGGTGTGGGCTAGCTACTAGTGCCCTTAACCCACGATGGTGAAAATAGCCAGCACCGGTTATGGGGTTGGGAGTCCCAAAATTGGATCCTGCCTGCCTTTTTTAAATGGCTCCGGATTCAGCTTAACTCTTTGAAAACCCGGTCCTTAGATTCTTATTTTCCAAGTAATAGGTGACCTCCTTTTCTTACCAAAATATGGTACTTCACATTTTTTAATGTTGAATTTCATGAGCCAAATATATGCCCATTTTGCATATTTATTAACATCGTCTTTTAACTTGTCACAGTTCTCCTGAATCCCAGTTTGTTGTTGTCTGCAAATTTAGAAATTGAGTTCCAATGGTGCTTTGATTCCAAGGTCTAACTCATTAATATAAATTATGAGCAACAGTCCCAGCCCTGATTCTTTAGGACCCCATTTTCCACCCTCTGCCACTGTGAATAGCTACCCTTTACCCCTGCTCTCTGCTTTTCATCTTCCAGCCAGATAGCTATTCTACTATTCGTCCCTGACTCTGCATGCTCTGACCTGTTATGTGTTTCCTTATCAAAGGCCTTTGGAAATCAAGGTTTATTACATCTACATTACCCTTGTCTACTCCCGCTTTTACCTGTTCAAAGTACCCAATGAGGTTGGTGAAGAATACTTCATGGTTTAAATCCATCATTTTATCTTTTTGGCTTTACTGACCATTTCCCTGGACATGTTCTACCTTCTTAAACATAGATATAACGTTAACTATCCACCAGTCCTCTTGTGCTTTTCCTTTTCCTAATGAATTATTAAATAGTGCCTCTGCCATCCTTTCCCTAGATTCTTTCAGAATGCATGGTTGCGATCCATCCACGCCAGTGGTCTTATCCCCTTTCAGTTTGATTATTTTGTTTAATATTTCTCATCTTTATTTTAAATGTGGTTTTAGCCTCTCTAATCTCATCTTCCAGTGTCATATCAGCCTAACCCTGGAAACGATCCAGTAGCTTATTGGGCTTCTTAAATACTGGGTTAGAAAGGAGTCATTGTAGGAACTCAATTCCCTCACCTCCTTTACCTACATCTTCTGGCTAATTAATTTTGGGGTATCTGATATCCACCATGATTATAGTTCTGTGTTCATTACTCAATTTCCTAATTTGTTCGCACACTTCTTCCTCCGCCTCCCTTCTACTATGAGGTTGCCTGTGGACTGCCCCTATTAGTGTGATTGATCCTTCATTGGGCGTGATTTTCTGGCCCTGCTCGCCGCTGGGATCATCCAGACCCACCGATAGTCAATGGATTTTTGGCTGGGCCGCTGAATCTCCTGCAGCGGGTCCCACCACGATAGAGCCGGAAAATCCCAGACATTATCTTTTATCCATGTACACATAATGTAAGTTTTAAAAGGGCATTTAATAACTTTAGACTTGTTTAAGTTAGTTGCATGTGGCCTAAAAACTGAATCCCAAATTAACCCTTTAAGCTGTTTTAGTTTGACAGAGATTTAACCACCAGGTAAAGACTTAGACACTGAATTAGCAAATAATATCAAAGCTTATTGAATAAAAAATAAAAAGAACAAAAATATACTTATCAAGAATACACAACAGACTTCACGACTTCAAGTGGATGGCTAATCCAGAAGAAGCAGTAAATGACCTTGAGTCTTTCTGCTGACAGGAATTCTGCCTCTGCCCCTGGGAACAGTGCTCCACTACTGGTTCTAACGATGACAGGAATTCTGCCTTTGCCCCCAAAAACATACAACATAACCAGTTTCCCTTCCTTTGATGTACACAGACAAGATGGTTCCCAAAACCCTATTTTATACCTAATACTGGTATTACCTCACCTTAAATCAAAGTTGTTAACAGCTTATTGGTCAATAATGTTTTAAGGGTTAACTTCATTGGATTGTCCATCTGTGCACATGAAGACAATGGAGATTTCAAGGACAGTCTATGTGATTAGGGGCCCTTGATGGTTCTATGCTTCTCTTCCCACAGGTTTTTCATAGCATGTTCAAAATTTTGATTGTCCCAGATTTAACTCTGATTCGAAAACACAGGAATGTAGCCTTCAATAGCTATTTGAGTATTACCCAGAAGGAAAAGAACAGTAAAAACTGGGAAAGAAGAATACTGATCCGAACTGGTCTTATATACCTTAAAATAGAACACTAGTAAAAACTGGGAAATAAGAGTACTGGTCCAAACTGTTTTTTCCTTCTGGATAATTACTTCTTATTAATTGAAGAGCATCTTCTTCAGTTACAGAGTAACTCTTTCGAGTACGAGCACATTTCCATCTGTTTCAGATGAAGTTAAATTGTTTCATAGTTTGCCATTGTGAGATTTGAACTCTTGATACTCTTTCGAGTACAAACCTGTTTCCATCTGTTTCAGATGAAGTCACATTGTTCCATAGTTTGCCATTGTGAGATTTGAACTCTTGATCTTGGGGTTACAAACCCAGTGCCATAACCACTTGGCTATTTAAGCCAAGCTTTGAACTCTTGATCTTGGGGTTACAAACCCAGTACCATAACCACTTGGCTATTTAAGCTAAGCTCAATTACAGAGTAATTGAGGTTCCTCTTCTAATACAATCATCTGTTGCTGGCTGGTTGCTACTTTAGGATACTAGTGGTTAGTGTACTAAAATTGAGCTATTGTGTTGTGCAGGTGTTTAAATCACAAAATGACATTTTAAATAATGTTTTAGTACAAAATGGCGACCTGACCTTGTTAGCCTACTGCAGGATAAATGTGTTGTAAAAAGCCTCTAAAAATGGTCAAGTCAAGCAAGTTAAATTCTACTAAAATAAAACCTAAAATCTAGGCCTACTTACAGTGGATTCTATTTCTCACTTACTGAGGGATAAATGAAGAGTCCTTTTCCAGGTGGTTGTGGGAAAATGGGGAGCTGTGAGTATGAGTGAGTTGGACAATCAGTTGCATGAATGTGGGGCAGGGCGGTTTGAGGCAGGAGGTCATATGGTAACACCTCTAGGAATACATCCAACAGAGTTAGCGACCCTAAGGAGAAGAAGTGAAATAGCGGGTGTTTTAGAAGCCCATAGCTGCAGAGTTTCACAGCTTTAAAGTGCAGGGAAAGGATGGGTTAAAGATGTGCTGAGATTCTTGACTAACGTAATAAGGCTGCAAGGAGGTGGAACGCCATGTGGAATGATGCCATTTGCCACTTGGAAGTTACGCGAAAGGAAAGTCTGGAGCATCAACATATAAATAATTAAACTTGTGCAAAATTAACTGTTTCAAATCAGGAGAAAGGCTACTTGTTTTGAGCGTGAAAATAGTATTTAGTGAATATATAATTATCTGTTTCTGGCAAAGTCCCACTGCTTAAAGATCACATCAAATCTTCCATTAGAAGAAAGCCAAACATCTACAGAAATTGCTTAGACATAGGACAAGGGTGAACAGGAAATCAACTGCAGGGGCGTTTTTAAAAAAATGAAAATGAGCAGATCATAATGAAGGGACATGGGAGACACAATTTGTTTGATCATTTTAAAAAGTTAAAAGAAAGATTTGCATTTATATAGCATCTTTCATGACCTCAGGGCATCCCAAAGTGCTTTACAGCCCATGAAATATGTTAAAAAAAGTAGTCACTATTGTAAAGTAGGGAAATACAGCAATGAGTTCACACACAGCAAGTTCACACAAACAGCAATGTAATAATGACTGTATGATCTGTTTTGATTTTGATTTTGATTTGAGGGATAAATATTGGCCAGAACACTGAGGATAACTCCCCCCACTCATCTTAGAAATAATACTTTTTTTGTCTGCTGGAAGGACAGATGGGGCCTCAATTTCATGTCTCATCTGGGAGACTGCACCTCTGGCAGCCCTCCCTCAAGGCGGAATCACCCCAGAATTGCACTAAGTGCGGTAGCGTGTGTGAAAACGATGTTTTACCCACCACCACAATGATGGGTTTTTGCACCATATCGTCTGCTTCCCGCCTCATTAACTATGCAGCCGCAGGAAACATTTCTTGCTGGTGGGCGGTCTCACCATTTCCTCACTCTGGGTGCCATATCTAAGCTGCAATCACGCACAAAGTTCTCAATGTTTGCAGCCCAGGACTACTCCAGGGAAAGCATGGCACTGAAAGCCAGGATGAGTTCAGTGACCCGTCACTGGAATGTCTTTTGGAGGCTCACTATGATGTCCTCTACCCTCACTCTAACCACAGGAGGTCCAGCAATCTCACCACTCCGACTTTGGGAGGTGAGGCAGTGGTGGTCAGTGTCAACGCTGCACAGAAAGTGTTGGCCATCCTGTGCAGAAAGAGGATGAATTATCTAATTTGTGCCATCAGGGTAAGGCAACCACCTCATCACTGTAAACTGACACACTTACAAGACCTTCACACATTCACTGGCATCTCACTCACTGCCACCACAAGGGATGTCACCACTGACTCTCTCACACACACCCTCATGTCACCATTTGGCTTCATCTCCTCTGGAGACTGCTTCCTCAGCCCTCATCCTTTCGAGGCCACTTGCACAGTTCAACATGTGCCCCCACACACACCCTGGGATACTCCCCCTTCCCCAGTACACCCCTTGCCCTGCAGTCTTTCCCCATGCCTGAGGCCACTTCTCCCCGTTCCCCAAGCAAGCCATAGCCCTGCACCCATTGAAAAGACACCTCCACATTAGTCTGGTCTGGTTGGTGAAGACCTGCCCATGAACCCCGCTAAAAGTGATGTGATGCTGCCTGTGAAGCTTGGTGCTGATGATCATGAGTGCTGCCTGAAGCAAGGTAAACAAACAAACCTCGGAGTCCCGAACGAAGTGGAGCTCCCCAGGCACACATCGCCAATGTACAGTTGTGAAACACACCGATGTGCCCAGGTGATCCAACATGGGAGGATGATTCCCCCAAGTGCCTCAAATTTAAAATGTTCATATCTGGTCTTACATTCCTTCTCCATTAGTCATTCCTACAGACCCACTCTAAATCTGTTTCCTCTGAGCCTCTTATGCATCACCCCATCAATAGCACCTGTTCTTTCTGCTATATACTCCCAACGCTCTGGAATTCCCTCCACAAACTCCCCTGTCTCTCCCCTTCTTCTTTAAAACCCCCTATAGTGTCTCCACCAGGAGCTCGGCATCAATTTTTCCTCTCGGCTCTGTCAAATGCCTTGGGATTTTTTTACTGCATTAAAGGCAGCATTACTGTTGTATGATTTAGCATAATTCTAGATAACTCTAGAGTGGCCCTCAGGTCACTGCTGGAGATTGTGACCAATGTTAATGAGCATTGTCTATCCAAAGGATAGCTGTTCCTTGTAAAATAGCTGCCACTGATCTAACAGAGAATACTTCTACCTCTGCCTTTCTTTGTTTTAATTGTTTTATAATATGCTGACCTACATCATATTAATTACCATAATTTTAATGGTGTTGTGAACATGATATGCTGTTTTGTTGAGGCTTACTGAGCGGTCAGGATTAATCCCGTGAACTGATTCCAGCCTGTGGCAATGGTACTAGCGCCTTTTACTGTTCATCCTATTGCCAACAGCAAGGGAACAGCAAAACAGCTGCAGCACGCCACATTTAACTAGGGCAGGACAATTGTCAAAGCTGCAATGGCACAACTAAAAATTTGCCAGGCACAGATATAGCAGAACACTAATTGTTTAATATTCTCTTGCAAGTGGATAGAGAAGATGCCATAGCACTATTTGAAGAAGGGGTGTGAAGTTCTCCCCAGAGACCCAGCCAATCTTTATCATTAGCAGTCAACATCCTTCATCAGTAAAAACACATGATCTGGTCATTACCATGTTTCTTATTGTGGGACCTTGCTGTGCACAAATTGGCTAACATGTTTCCTATGTTACAGCAGGAAATGAAGTTCAAAATTACCTCGGCGGAGAAGAAAAGAGTTGACGCTTCGAGTCCTCATGAGGACTCGAAATGTCAACTCTTTTCTTCTCCGCCGATGCTGCCAGACCTGCAGAGTTTTTCCAGGTAATTCTGTTTTTGTTTTTGTTTTTGTTTTGGATTTCCAGCATCTGCAGTTTTTTTGTTTTTATTTCAAAATTACCTCATTGGCTGTTAAAATGCTTTGGGATGTTCCAAGGTCATGCAAGGTGCTATATGAATGTGAGTTCTTTCTGTCTACTTGTTCATTATTACTGATTCTCCAGTTTCAGCAGTTGCTGTCACAGTGGTGCCGGAGTTTATATCTGCTTTTAATAAGCAGCATGTACACATACAGCTTTTGCTCACTGCAAGACTGAGGTCTCCTAAATATGGCCTTGATGATCGTTAGAAAAACAAAGACTGAGTGAAATAGTATTAGGGATTCAACAGAAAAATCATGAGTTCCCACAAGCTAATAAATAGCCTGGCAACAATGCTTGTTGACTCATGAGATTTTCGAAGTGGGACTATTACTTTTTGTAACTTGGTACTTTAAAACCATGATTATCAATCCAATTGTCCAATAAATAATGTCACTTAATAATTTCAAAAAATGTAAATTAGGAGCGTAGCGTTATGAAGGAGTGGCTCTTTTATCACCCATTAGATTTGGGGAAAATTTCAACAGCACATTTCCTTACAGTACTAAATTATTTACCGTGTTCTGCCTCAATGTAGATCTCTGACAAACATTTCACTGTGTTGCTCAAGTATCTGGATGGCCTGAAGGGGAATGCCCGGGAGGTAACCATTCAGAAAGCAGAGGCATTGATAAAGGAATTGGAAACTACAGGTAAATACTTCGCATGATCTACTTTGGACATTAGCCTAGATTTTTACTTACCCGACTCACTAGGAGCAGGTGTGTCAGATGTTGATGAGGATCTCAGAAGTTGGCATTTCCCCCAACACTTATGGAGTTTAGCAAGCTCAGGACATTACCAACCAGAGTTCTCCCCACAACCCCCCACACTTCCCAGCCCCCCCACCCCCCATTAACAGCAATGTGGGTGTACCTCCACCACATAGACTGCAGTGGTTCAAGAAGGTGGCTCAACACCACCTTCTCAAGGGCAATTAGGGATGGACAATAAATGCTGCTCTAGCTGGCAATGCCTGCATCCCGTGAAGGAATACATTTTTTAAAAAGTCAGCCTAAGTGATAGCTAAGTCTGCAGGTGGGAGATAAGGGTGATCATGGAGGGGGAATTGATATCTGAGGGGGACGCAATCCCAGGGAAGGCCTTGGGTGTTGGGATCAGAAGCCTGAGGTGTGGAAGATTGAGGGCATGGGGGAGGTGGAAGGAGGAAGGAGACCTTGGTAGGGGGAGGGACATAGGTGTTTGGAGGTCTCGTGGGGAAGTTTGTGGGGGATGCCGGGGTTCCTCAGGCAGGTACATTGGATGCAGGAGGTAGTGTAAAAGCACATCCCACCTCAATGCACCAAGTCAACACCTGGCTCTAGCTGCAGGGGTCCCCTGCCCAGCTAAAGCTGGAGGAAGGTTTGGGTCATGATTAGATTTTTAAGGCTTTAAACACCTCCACTTCCCCACCACCTGATCCCGAATATACCTGTTGGTTTGGTTAAAATTTCCCACATTCAGTGTGAAACATGATAATCTGGCATTCACATAGTAATGTAAGAAACAGTAAATGAGTCTGATGAAAAGTCATTATTTTGAATTTAGTTTTTTTGCGTTGCATAACATGTCTTTTAATTTTTAAATTATATAAAATAATCAACATATTTTGTGTCATTAACCATAACAGATTGCATGCTAGGTTGCACATTGCATGGGACCCACAGAATTTGCATTAGATTGAGAATCAAACTTCCAAATCTGTTGGAAAGTTTCAGGTGGTCCTTTATAGTTTAGGACCAGAGGGAATTAATAGACAGCAAGCTTGTTATGACTCAACCACAGTAATATGCACTGGCTCATGAAATACAACTGCATTAAGCACAACAGCTTTCATTTGTAAAGAGCCTGCTTGGATACTTTGCTGACAAAAAGCTTGTAACTATAAGCAACCTCACAGTTGATGAAAAGGGCTCTTAACATCTATTTATTACAGATACTTTCAATACAATTACAGCAGTGACAACACTTCAAAAATACTTCAAAACACTGTAAAATAGAGTATCTGGTTATTATCTCATTGCTGTTTCTGAGAGCTGGTCATGTGCACATTGTCTGTTGTGCTTCATACATTACAGCAGTGACAGCACTTCATTGGCTATAAAATGCTTTGTGGCATCCAGAGATTGTCAAAGGAGTTACAGAAATGCACGTCTATCCTTTTTTCCTTCCTTCCTTCTTTCATATTTCTTTATTTCTTCTACTCCAACACACTTAATCCTTTTAATAGGCTAGTTTCCAAGCAGCATACTATGTAGGAGACTATGTACAGATTAAGCAATGCCTTACATGGCAGTGCTCTATGGATTTATAACTGCTCAGACAAGAAAGGGAAAGGGAGCCTCTGTGTTAAAGAATGAAATAATTATCTATTGAGCTCATTAGGTATCAGTTCTTTATGTTAATGTGTACAAAGAAACATAATATTTGCCCATATGTTTTCACTTGAACAGATGATTCCACGGAGGACAGCCCTGCAAAGATTGAACGAATACGTCAAGTCCTTCAGCTTTTGTCCTGAAGCTTTTCAAAGGATTCATGTAATGGTTTCTCTGCTCATAGTGCTGTTGCCCTGCTGCCAGTAGAGAAGTTGTGCACAAATCACACTTTTCCACTTCTGCCATTGATCTTGGTTTGAGTACTCTGCTGGTGACTATTTTGTAAAATTCCATTTGTAATCTCAGTGATTATAATAAAATTTATAGTTCATACCAAAGGCCCTGTGCTTAAAAATAAAACCTAAAGGCTCCAATGCTTCACTGAAATGGTGGACATTTACTGTGAAAAAGTAATAAAAAGCTAGGAGTGTCATAAAAGGGCAGCATAACTATGGTGAAAGAAGCAGGACTCCATTGGGCAGAATTTAATGCTGGTAGGATTTTACAGTCCCGCCGAAGTCAATGGACTTTTGAATGATTGGCCACATTTTACGGCCCTGCCTGGGCTGCAACAGGACCATAAAATTTCACCCACTGTATTTTTATTGTTATCTGTAGCAGATCAAGATGAGTGCAATAAATTTATTCTATTCCTGCTGGATATTTACCAACAGTGGTGAAGGAGCGTAGCCTAAATCAGTGAGAAATTAGGACACCTCGGCAGGAGTTATGTATAATCGAATGAATATCTTGGTAACATACCTGCATACCTTTTTCTGACATTCAATAAAGTCCAAACAAGGAAGTTCCTGTGGTATAATGTGGCAACAGTGGAAGATACAAACCCGAACAACAAAAGTTGCTCGAAACGCTTCGATATTTTCACATTCTTCTCCATTTCTATCAGCGGTGTCCAAACAGCTGCTACATGTTCAGAGGGCTTGACTCTGTCCTTGTTGGTAGAACAGGATGTACCTACACTGTTACTTTATTAGATAAAAAAATTAAAAAGCCTGGTTATTTCATCTCAAACATATTAGTGGGAACGTATAAAAATCCCCTGAAACTTTTTGGTCTCATTTGATCCCATTACACAGTATCAGCTAGATTCATTCAACGGCTGCTGTGGCTCATTAAGCTATCTATTCCTTATAGATATTGTGCCTACTTCATCAACTGATTTTAAAAGGGACGTTTCATGGTCAGACCCTTGTGTGTACTTTTTAATTTAGAAAACAGGAATCATTTGAGCTCCAGCTTAATTATTTTATTATGCATTTCTGTTATTCTGACTTGATCACTCTTCAAGTCCCATTGACATCAGTGAGGACTGACAGCTAAAGAGCTGAAGCAATGGTACAGTTATTATCAAAGAGAACTTTAGCTGTGTGCTTACCTGTGTGTGTGGTAGGTGGTGTATGTGTGTTCATGTATGTATGCATTGATTCTGTTCTCTGCTTCTGTGTGGGGAAAAATATTGCCTAGTTCAAAAACTTGAGTTAATTCGACAAATGAGTGCAATGAACTTGGAACAGGAACATTTTGATAGTTTTTTATTCATTCATGGAACGTAGCCTTCGCTGGCTAGGCCAGCATTTATTGCCCATCCCCAATTGCCCTTGAAAAGGTGGTGATGAGCTGCCTTCTTGAACCGCTGCAGTCTATGTGGTGTAGATACATCCACAGGGCTGTCCGAGTGGGAGTTCCAGGATTTTGACCCAGCGACAGTGAAGGAACGCCGATATATTTCCAAGTCAGGATGGTGAGTGACTCGGGGGGAAACTTCCAGGTGGTGGTCTTGTCCTTGTCCTTCTAGATGGTAGCGGTCGTGGGTTTGGAAGGTGCTGTCAAAGGAGCTTTGGTGAGTTCCTGCAGTCCATCTTGTAGATGGTAGACACTGCTGCCACAGTGTGTTGGTGGTGGAAGGAGCGAATGTTTGTGAATGGGGTGCCAATCAAGTGGGCTGCTTTGTCCTGGATGGCGTCAAGCTTTTTGAGTGTTGTTGGAGCTGCATTCATTCAGGCAAGTGGAGACCATTCCATCACACTCCTGACTTTTGTCTTGTAAATGGCGAACAGGCTATGGGGAGACAGGAGGTGAGTTACTTGCCACAGGACTCCTAGCCTCTGACCTGCTCTTGCAGCCGCAGTGTTTATGGGGCTAGTCCAGTTCAGTTTCTGGTCATTATGAAGATGTTCAGGTATTAGGACCATGCATTCTTAGCTGTAGTCAAGTTTGCTTTGGGGGGGGGGGTGGTGGGGGTGAGGTGGTGGGGGGTGGGCGGGGAGGGCTCTATCATTTGTTCTTTTTTAACCTTGATTTCAGCTGGTAAAAGCTTAACGCCTCGCTTACAATCTGAATAAACAATTGATGAAAGCAGCATATCTTTGTGTCCTGTAGAGGGATGTAAGGGTAAAAACATGAGCTCTCCCGCTCAGGCCCATTCATTATTCATCCTTGTCCCAGCCCTTTTTCTTTGTAACTGACACTAAACATGATTATATTCTGAGACTAAACTCACTGTCAACCCACTATGGCAAGTATGAATTGCACAGAAGTGTGTACATTGTTGCCTGTGGTTCTGTGGCATGCTGGTAGAGTTCTGTTCAGATATTCCAGAAATTTGTATGCTAGTTAACAGCAACAAAATTTCATTTACATAACCGCTTTAAAGTAAAACATTTGATAGGAGTGTTATCAAGCAAAATTTGAGACTGACTCACATCAGGAGATTTTAGGACAGGTGACTAAATATTTGGTCAAAGAGGTAGATTTTAAGGAATGTCTTAAAGTGGCAGGGGTGGAGGTTCATAAAAGGATTTCCAGAGCTTATGGCCCAGGAAGCTGAAGGCACTCCTCCAAAGAACGATTAAAACTGGGAATGCATAATAGGTCACAATTGAAAGAACTCAGAGATTACAGAGATAGGAAAGGATGACACCATGGAGGTGCTTAAAAACAAGAAAGAGATTTTTCAAATCGAGGCAGTGTTGGACTGGGAAAATGGACTCATATTTTCTGTTTGTGTGTCAAAGGTAATGGAATGGTCTGTGTAGAACCAAGGAGTGTCTCTGTAAACTTGGCAGCTGTTTTCGCCTTTCACCACTTTCATTATGAAAACTGAAGTTGAATGCAATTAATTCACCCTCAACATATTGAACACTGTAATATCTCTTTAAATTGGACTTAGGCAATACTGAGAAGTCATGAATGTGGATTTCAAAAATCTCAGCGAATGTTTTTGCTGTATTTCAAGTATTCAGCCTTGGAACAAAAATCTTCAGAAAACATTTAAAGATTTGAGTCTGTTTCTGACAGCTGTTAATGTAAATAACAAACCATCTGGGTGCACAGGGTGGTGATTAAAGTAAATGAGCATTACATCACTGTCCTTCACACCCAGGCCTATCGAATCAGCTCTATTATTGAGTCGCTAAATGTCAACCCAGCTTAGCTCCCTGGCTCAGGTATTTGGAGTTGATATGTGTAAAGTCTCTGTGAAATAATAGAGGGTTACAATAGAAACTGCAAATGGATCTACTATTGACTTGGATTGCAGCAGTTCAAGAAGGCAGCTCGCCACTACCTTCTCAAAGGCAATTAGGGATGGGCAATAAATGCTGGCCTAGCCAGCAACACCCACATCTCTTGAATGAATAAAAAGAACATGGATAATTAGTAACATGTATTTTTAACATGGGGTGAATGTTTATCCACACTGCACATTAAATTCCTTGATGTATAGTTCCGAAGCAGAAGCAGACTAAAAATCCTTAATTTTAGTTTCAGTGCATTTACCATTCAGATAGTAGAAGATCAGTTGATAGCTCTGCTTTCCCCTCTACTTTCAGTCCTCCCAAGTTACTGTTTCATTTGTACTTGAGTCCCAGATCCTAACAATGGTGTTTCCTAGTTCATTGGTGTAACTCATTTCAAAGAATGACTGAGTGCCTCTTCCCTTCAGGGCACCAGTTTGCTTCTTTGGTACTATTTCTTCATCTATCTACACTGCCTCCACCAAACGCACATGCAAATACACCTCATCAACTGGTTCAGGTGGCAGTTGAAGGTTCTGTGGCACCATTTGAGTAAGTATGGGGAGTTCTAGCCAACATTCCTCCCTCAACCAAATTCAGATAAATGTGCCCTTGATTTCCTTGCTGCTACATTTGCTAACAGAATGACAATGACTGTTATCTGAAGCACTTTGAAATGTTTTGGTGTGGTAGAAGACCATATAATACTACATAGTCTACATAATACAACTGTTGTTTCAATGATGAACGTTTATGAGGAAAGTCTGACTTGCAGCTATCTGAGTCCAAAGTAAATTGCACTTTGAGGTTAGGCTTTATTCATTGGGCCCATTTTACTTATTGAATGATCAGGTGTTATTAGGTGCAGAAAGACCCCAGATTATTTTAGGTAACATTATTTTTCATTATTCATAAGAATAAGTTAAATAATCAAAAATAAACTAAACATTAAATCTTCCACCAAAAACAAAGCAGTATCATACAGAGATGGATTGTCAACAATTTTGTTAGTTATTGCTAACAAGAATAAGCTCAATGGATGGAGACCTATGTTCCTAACCACATAGCACTAAACTGGTTATACTTTAAGAAAGATTTACATTTATATAATATCTTTTATGACCTTGGGATTTCCCAGTGCATTACACCCAATTAAGTACAATTAAAATGTAGTCATTATTTTAATGTAATAAACATGATAACCAATTTGCACAACGAAAGTCCCTACAAACAACAAAGTGATTGTGACAGATAACCTGATTTTAAATATAAAAACAGAAAATGTTGGAAATACTAAACAGGCCAGGCAGCATCTGTGTTGAGAAACAGTGTTAACATTTCAGTTGATGACCCTTCATCAGATCAGTCCTGATGAAAGGTTATCGACTTAAAATGTTAATTCTGTTTCTTTGTTCACAGATGCTGCCTGACTTGTTGAATATTTCCAGCATTTTCTGATTTTATTTCAGATTTCCAGCATCTACAACATTTTGCTTTTGTGCCTGTTTTTAGATGTTCATTAAGTGTTAAATATTAGCAAGGACACCACGGATTAATCCCCTGTTCTTCTTAGAAATAGTGCTATGGAATCTTAAGCTCATCTGAGAGGGAAGACTGAGCCTCGATTTAACCTCTCATCCAAAAAAAAGGAACCTCCTACAGTGCAGTACTTCCTCAGTGCTGACTGAAATGTCAGCATGTTCTCAGGTATCTGGAATAGGGTTTGAACCCATGACCTTCTGACTCAGAGGCAAGAGTGCTCCATTTCCAAAAGTGCCTTGTCCACTACTTCCTGACAAATCCAAAGTGCCATTCAACCCTTGCATCATTTATGTGGGGCTATTGAGAGAGCCAGGAATGATCTGAAAGAACTTCAAAAGCAAGCAATTTAATAGCACTGTGACAGAGGATAGCAATTTACACTTGAGGTAATAATTTTATGATGCCTCGAGACCAAGTCTTCCCAGGTAAGTTTTGTCATTACTATTAAAGCTGTATTGATAATTCATTACATTACCTAGAATCTACAGTGCCGAAACAAGCTATTCAGCCCAACTATTTGTGTCATTGTTAGTACTCCATATAAGCCTGCCACTGCTCTTCATATCACTCGATCAGCAAATCATTCTATCATTTCTCCCTCGTTCTTTTCTCACTTCCCCTTAAATGAATCTGTACTATTCAACTCAAGCACTCCATCTAGTAGTGAATCCCACATTCTAACCACTTTCTGTGTAATACACCCTTATTGGGTGTATTTATAAGCTCTTGTTCTGGATTCCCCCACAAGTAAAATATTTTTTCTGTTTACCCTATCAAATCTTATTATAATCTTAAAGATGTCTATCAGGACACCTTTTTCTAAAGAAAAGAGCCCTAGCCTGTTCAGCCTTTCCTGATAAACATATTCTCTCAGTTCTGGTATCATCCTTGTGAATCTTTTTTGCACCTTCACAAGTGCATCCATATCCTTTTTTTAGTATGGGGAGAAGAATTGTGCGGAGTATTGTTTAACCAAGTCTACCATTTTGCTGCTGAGGTATCACAAATCCATCATGGCTGAGGTATTAAATGAATACTTTGTATCTGCCTTTACCAAGGAAGTAGATGCTACCCAGGCCATGGTAACAGACGAGGAAACTCTGCCACTAGAAGGGTTCAAAATTGATAAGGAGGAAGTGTTGAATAGACTGCACTTAAAGTTGACAAGACACCCCAAGATGCATCCAAGGATATTGAAGGAAATGAGAGTAGAAATTGCAGGGGCACTGGCTATAATTTTTCAGTCTTCCCTAGACTCAGGGGATGTGCTAGAGGACAGGAGAATTGCAAACATTACGCTTTTGTTCAAAAAAGGTTGTAAGGATAAGCTCAGCAATTACAGACCAGTCAGTTTAACTTCAGTGGTGGGCAAGATTCTAGAAACAAATATTCAGGATAGAATTAGTAGTCACATGGAGAAGTATGGGTTGATAAGGATGACCCAGCATGGATTTCTAAAGGGGATTTTATGGTTAACTAACTTGCTGGAGTTTTTTGAAAACGTAACAGAAAAGGTCAATGAGGGTAATGCTGTTGATGTAGTGTACATGGTCTTTGAAAAGCATTTGACACAGTACCACACAATAGACTTGTGAGAAAAGCTGTAGCTCATGGAATAAAAGAGACAATAGCAACGTGGATAAAAAATTGGCTGAGCACTGGGAAACAGAGGGTAATTGTCAATAGATATTTTTCAGGCTGGAGGAAGATTTGTAGTGGACTTCCCCAGGGGTTGGTATTGGGACCCTTGCTTTTCCTGATATATATGAATGATCTAGATCTTGGTGTGTAGGGGACAATTTCAAAGTTTGCAGTTGATATGAAACTTGGGAGCATTGTAAACTGTGAGGAGGACAGCATAGAACTTCAAAAAGACATAGAGAAGTTGGTGGAGTGGGCAGATAGGTGAATTTTGAATTGGGTGCAGGAGCAGAAAGACCTGGGTGTATATGTGCATAAAACATTGAAGGTGGCAGGATAGGTGGAGAGAGCAGTTAATAAAGCATATCGTATCCTGGGCTTTAGTAATAAGGGCTTAGAGTACAAGAGCAAGGAGGTTATGCTGAATTTTATATAAGACACTTGTTAGGCCTCAGCTGGAATTGTGTACAGTTCTTAGTCACCACGTTATAGGAAGGATGTGAGCACATTAGAGAGAGTACAGAAGAGGTTTACAAGAATGGTTCCAAGGATGAGAAACTTCAGCTATGAGGATAGATTGGAGAGGTTGGGACTGTTCTCCTTGGAGAGAAGAAGGCTAAGAGGAGAGTTGTTAGAGATGTTCAAAATCATGAGAGGCTGGGCAGAGTAGTTAGGAAGAAGCTGTTCCTGCTCATAAAAGGATCAGGAACGAGAGGGCACAGATTTAATGAATTGCAAAAGAAGCAAATGTGACATAAGAAAAACCTTTTACACACAACGAGTGGTTCTGGTCTGGATTGCACTGCCTGGAAGTGTGGTGGAGGCAGGTTCAATCGAGGCATTCAAGAGGGCATAAGATGATTATTTGAATAGAAACAATGTGTAAGGGTACAGTGAAAAGGCAAAGCAATGGCACTAGGTCATAATGCTCATTTAGAGAGCTGGTGCAGACACGGTGGGCCTAATGGCCTCTTTCTGTGCCGTTAAAATTCTGTGATTCTGTGAATCACTACTTTTAGCAATTTATATCTCTCCATCCCCCAGATGTTTCTCCTCTACCCTGTTTAGACTCATGTTGTCCAAGCTTTGTGGGCTTCCTTATTTTTCCTACCAAATGCACTTCACAATTCATTTGTCAGTTACACAAGGGGTAGAATTTTGCCCTTGGTGGGGGTGCTTGGCAGGTTGGGGTGCTTGGCAGCGGGGGGCAGTCAGGAAGCCCCCCGCGATTGGTACTGGACCACGATTTCACACTGGTGGGCCAATTGAGGCCCACCCAGCGTGAAATGCGACCGGCAGCGCTGCCTGTGTGGGGGCGGGTGGGGGGGGGGCGAGCGGGCCGAGTGTGAACTTCACACACGCGCGAATGAACGCTACATAATCTCCCTGAGGCACAGAGCTGTGACTCTGTCACATGAGCAGGGACATGATATTGATGAAAAATTAAAGTTTTTATTTTATTTTTATTTGCTTTTGGAAACTTCATCCCGTCCGTGGATGAGGTTTCAAAAAAAATGCAAAGGCTGCTTGGCCTTTTCACCTGCCCGTCAACTGTTAGGTTAGACGGGCAGAAAAAATTTTAATTTAATTGATTACTTAATGGCCTTAACGGGCCTTTTAATTCTAATAAGCTATGGTGCGTGCCCGCCAACCGAACTATTGCGCGACTGCGCGTTGACATCGGCATGCTCGGCCAACATCAACCTGCATCATTTCACACTTGAGCAGGTCAGGTGCACGGCCTCCTGCCAAACGAAAATTTCTGCCCAAGCATTCTGAAAGTTCATTAATGTTTTCTTGCATTTTCTTACTATCTTCCTTAGTATTAACTATACCCCTTAATTTGATGTCATCTGCAGATTTTAAAATTGCACTTACGATTCCCCTGTTCAAATTATTAATGTAAATTGTGAACAACAGTTGTCTCAGCAGGTAATTAGCATAGTCCACAAAGGACCATAGGCATTTCTCTCCATTAGAGAGAGAGCCAATTGGTTCTAGACAATCCCTGTGAAATACCACTTCACACCATTTGCTGGTCTGAGTGGTACCCTTAACTCTTACTTTCTGCCTCATAGCCAGCTTGCTATCTATTCTGCTACTTGTCTCCTGACATCACATGCTCTGACCTTAGTCTTCAGTTTACTATGTAGCATATTACAAAGGCCTTTTAGCTGATGTTGTTTGCGATATAATGCAATATCGTCTGTAAATAACTCATAGCCGCATAATATTGTGGGCTGGATGTCACAGGCTGGCTGCGATTTGGTGGGGAGGGCGGGGGTGGCACACTGTTCAGCCAGTCCCGAACAGACTGACTTTTAAAAAGCCTGCCCTGCAGTGAATGGTGGAGGGGGGGTGGGGGGGGGGGGCAGTGCAGATGCTGGTAAGGGTGGCATAAACTCTAGCAGTGCCAGAACTCAGCCGTGGGCACTACTTGGACTGTAAGGAGATCGAAGATGGATTTTGGAACCAGGTAAGTCCCAGGCCTTTGCACTTTGGCCTGACTGCCACTGCCCTGTGTTTTATGGCACCAGAGGCTAATTGAAACCCTTAATTGTCACTGAATGGGGCAGCTACAGGTCTCAAAAGGCCTAAGAGTGGGCAGCCTGGTGGGTACCTTATCCACCCCCCATTATGAGGAATGCGCCGGGGGTGGGCGGGAAGGAATTGGCATATTTTATGTGCCCCTCCTGCTGAAAACACGCCCTAAGGGTGGCTGCAAAATCCAGCAATGTACTGGATGTGAGTGAAACATCACCCCACTATAATTTGAAGAGAATCATTGCATAAGTTCCAAGTTGTAAAAAATTAGAATAACTTCTAGGTCATTTTGCTGAAGAATAAAAAAAATTAAATAGTATATTTTAAAACTGCACTTTGGGCTAATATTTGAAACTTGATTGTCATTGTTTATTGCCATTCATAGAATGAAAGCCAGATGTTTTATCAACCTAGTTAATGGTGCCAACGCAGTTCTTGCCAAGACATCTTTTGCTTTTTAAATTTTGGATCTAAAAGCAAGCACTTGAGCCTACAATGTTATTGGATTTGTTCTTGGCAGATCTCATTCTGTCAAGTCTGGAACTAGTTGGCTAACTTTTTCATCTGCTTTCAAGAATGAATGATCAAACCTAGCAGTTACCAACAAAGATAGATCATACTTATTTTACATGCATTGCTCACAAATCATTGGTGAAGCATGTGCAAGTATTTTTTCAGATCAGAACCAATTGCTTGTGAGGCAAAATGACCAGCATGCAGTATGTTGACATTCTGACAAGACCATCTTTGACTCGAAATGTTTGGTTTGTAATGAAGTAACTCTTGGTTTTTCAGGTACAAGTGAGCTTAATTGTGCTTGGTAGATTTAAGTAAGTGTTCACCCAGTGTCAGCTCAGAGCATGTATCTGGTCTCAAGGTCATTTACTTGGCTGATAGCTGCTCTGACCTGCTGTCATTCACATTGAAGAAAAATACCTACATATTTCCCTGATTGTAGTTTACACGGGAAGTCTATTGTCTGGTAATTTAAATTCATAACAGACCTGAGAATAGTAATCAATTAACTGCCTAAATCTCAAGAGCACAGATGACCATGAATAATACTTACATTTTATGTAATTTCTTACCAGATTGGAATGTTTCAAAAATTATTTCAATTCTTTATGTTTGAAAGTGAAGTGAGCATTGTTAGATAGATAAATATAGCAGTGTGAACCAGCATAAATGTTCCACCAACCGCAATGAGATGGATGATTAGTTGATGTATTATTTGGTATAACTGCTGATTGGAAGCTTGGTTTAACATTGTAGCCAAAAGGAGCCAGCTCCAAAAATGCAGCATCACCTCAGTACTGCACTGTGATGTCTGCCTAAATGGGTGAATTCTGATATAAATTCCTGTAAATGCTGGAAATCTGAACTAAAACTGGAGAACTCAGCAGGTCAGGCAGCATCTGTGGAGAGAGAAACTAACCTTTCGGGTCAATGAACTTTCACCAGAGCTGGAGGACATTAGATGTTTAAGAGATTTTAAAGGCAAGTAGAAGGTTGGAGAAAAGTAGGGGAGGGGAGGAAAAACAAAGGGGAAGATCTGTGAAGCCCATGAGGGATTAAATGCAAAAAGGGATCATGGTGCAAGGCAAAAATGGGGTTGTAATAGGACAAATAAAGGAACAAAAGTTGCATCGCATGGAGGTGTAAATGCTTGCAGCAAATAACAGCGGGGTGGGGGGGTGGGGGGGGGGGGGTGCGGTGTGGGGGAGGCAAGGAAAATCTGTCAAAGTGGAGAAAGGCAGAACCCAGAGACCTTAGGTCTTACAGTCATATTACAAATCCAAACAAGGTGAGGCGGGGTGAGGTCTGACCTGCAGCTCAGCTATTAGAACCAGAATTAAGTGTGCTACTAGCTGAAGAAAGCTCTCAGGAGTTTATATCTAGTGGAGAGGGCATGTGAAAACTAGTTACTAATTGAGAACGTGATCAGGCATCTGGTTTTCACATACCTTCTCCACTATATCAATAAAGAGCAAAAGAGTGAGATAATCATCCTCCCAATGCAGAGAATTGGACTGCATGAGTGTGCAGTGTTAACACATTGGAGGAGAGACTGGTTTAATTGAGGATGTTCATTGAATAAATAATCCCTTGGAGATTTAATCCTCTTTTTATCATTAAGATAAAAGCAAAAAAACTGCAGATGCTGGAAATCCAAAACAAAAACAAAAATATCTGGAAAAACTCAGCAGGTCTGACAGCATCTGTGGAGAGGAACACAGTTAACGTTTTGAGTCCGTATGACTCTTCAACAGAACTAAGGAAAAATAGAACAGAGGTGAAATATATCCCCTTTTTATCATGTTGGCTTCCAAAATGTGTGCTGTCACTGGAATTTTTTTTGTAATTAAGCCTTGTGATGGTATATTTTAAATAGCAGGAATGCGAGTGTAGTGGTTATAGCATTGTCCTAGAGGTCGTAAGTTCAAGCCCCATCATAAACTGTGAAATTGAATTTAATAAATATGGTAATTTAGGGACTAGCACAAGGAAATATTATCATAAAAACTGTCTGATTATTATAGAAACCCAACTGGTTTACTGGTGGCTTTCAAGGAAGGAAAACAGTGCCCTGTTCAGCTTGTGTCTCCAATTCCACAAAATGTGGTTATTTCTTAATGCCCTCTGAAATGGCCTTGTAAACCACGTAAAACAACTGCTGCAAAACTGAATCATAAAGAAATTTCAGAGAGATTTAACAGCATCAATACATTCAGTTAGGATAAGATTTGAGCAATGTCCGTCCACTCAGCCAAGCAAAGGGCTCCCTCCAGACAGCTGAAAACGAGAGTTCATATTATAACAGATATTAGGTAGCATTAATGGGAAGATTTCTACAGTTTTCCATGATTGCCTTATAACTGAAAAAGTTCCAGTAACCACCAAGGGCCACTTTCATATCGCTGTATATAGTAGGCCAGTTCGAAATGGATTGATTCCCAACATCCTTAGGCAGCTAAAGAGCATGCCATTTCAATTCTCCTCCTTGCTCCCACTGTGAACTTTCTGTCGTTGGTCTGTTACATCAGAGGTGTTCAACCTTTTTGTGTGAAGGACCACATTTCAATTTTTTTCTTGGGGCCGGTGAGTAAGTTTTGGAAAGAAAAGGCAATAGAAATTTATCATGCTATTAATCAAAACAACAAAAATGTGAATTCTTATGATCAAGCTTGTTCCGAGGATCTTATTAAATGGCGGAGCAGGCTCGAGACCTGGAATAGCATACCCCTGCACCTAATTCATAGGTTCATGGCTCAACTGATAGTGGTCTCAACTCCACATTTCACCTATCCCAGATAACCTTTGACTCCCTTGCCAGTTAAGAATCTATCTACCTTTGCCTTAAAAATATTCATTGACCCTGCCTCCACCGCTCTCTGGGGAAGCGGGTTCCAAAGGTTTTCTGGCTGGATTTTAAAAATCTGGGACCCTATACAGACAATGGGACTTTAAAAAAAAACTGACCAGGCTGCTGCAAAACATAGAATTTCACGTTCCACCAAGTGGGATGAAAACAGACACTCAACCCTCTGGGAAGGGTGAAAGACCCCATCCCCTTTTGATTCATAGCATCCTGCGATTTTTCTGAACAGTGGTGAGACATCAAAATGTTCTGAATCAATGACTGCAGCAGACGTGGGCTAATAGAATTTCTCTGGAATATACAACCAGCGAGGTACTTCAAGGCACTTTACCAAGCAGGAGAGGGAGAACAAAAAAAAACAATACTGTACTGAACACAGGCAGATTGAAGCTGTGTGCTTGTGCTCTATCTGTCTGTCTGTCTCTCTCTCAGAAGTGAGAAGGAAAACCAACTGCAAATTAAGATCTTTTCAAAAAAACATCGAAATCTGCTCCATACAACTATACCCAGGAGGACAGTTGAACATAGCCATAACGTTGAACCACCACATCGGGACCAGTCGAGGAACAGCTAACTCTACACTCCTTTCATTTATCTTTCACAAACTGCAAAAAAAAAAAATCCTTTAAGCCTATCTCTTACTCCGCCATCTGTACTGGAACGTGTGTGGGGGCCCATACGAATATGTGTAACAGTATGAATGACGGTCGCATTTTACCTAATCATTTTTAGCTTAGAAAATAGTTTCAGTAAACTTATCTTGTTCCTTGTTTAACCTAAGAAAACCAGTCTGAATAATTCTTTACAACCTCAAAGCTTAAATAGTGGGACTCTTACAGAATTGGCGAAGCACTTCCTCTCTCAGTTCTCAAAAGTACCCTGTTGTGGTCAAACCTGGAGTGGGAGAATAGGGGAGTCATTTCACCCCACCTCGCGTGAACATGAGTGAAAGCTGGGGGCTCAGGTCTGGGATAAATCCCACAGGCATCAGAGTGGGGAAGGTAAATTGTTCCCTAGAAGCAATTAAAAAAAAACTTGGTTTTCTTGGGTTTACAATACTAAAGTGCTGAAATCACAGAATCATGGTGCAGAAGAGGCCCTTTGGCCCATCGAGTCTGTACCAACACATTAGAAACCATTTCTCGGAAGTTTAGAAGACCCTAAGGAAGTAATGAGTAGGTCTTCTTTGGTTGTGGCTCCGCAAGCTGACCCAGTGCTATAAAGGTTAGCACAGACCGAAGCTGAAGTAGGGGGAGTCACAGAGTGCTAATATTTTAAAATTGAGATGCTGATGAGAAAGTGGAGACCTCCTCATGGGCCTGTAGTCAAGGAGTGGACACTGATCCACCAGATAGTGGTGCCACTGAGGTACCGAGGGGCAATATCGAGGATAGCCCACAAAATCCTGATGGCTGGACATGTTGGTATACAAGAAACACAAGCCTGATTAAGCCAGCATTTTACTAGCCTCACCTCCACTGCACAATTGTCAGGTAGCAGGGAAATCTCTACTTGCAATTAAACCTATGATTCCTATACCTGCATTTGGAGAACCCTTAAGCAAGGGGCTAGTGGATTGTTTGGGATCCATGCTGAATATATAAGGGAGCTAACAGCATATTCTTACTATTATGGATGTGGCTACCTGATTCCCAGAGGCCATTCCCCTGAGAACTATCTCTGCCAAGGTGGTGGCAGAGGGATTAACGCAATTCTTTACCCGATATGAGCTGCCACCAAGATCCAGTTGACTCAAATTTCATGTCCAAAATATTCCAGGAAGTCATGGGCATAATCAGCTGAAGTCCTCAGCCTACCATCCACAGTCACAAGGGCCTTTAGAATGTACATTTGGACATGCTCATACAGTGTGTCCCAGGCCCAACTATCTACATCTGCTTCATCAATGACTTTCCCTCCATCATTAGGTCAGAATTGGGGATGTTCACTGATAAATGCATAATGTTCAGCATCATTCACGACTCAGATACTGAAGCAGTCCGTGTCCGTATGCAACAAGACCTGGACTACATTCAGGCTTGGGCTGACAAGAGGCAAGTTACATTTGTGCCACCCAAGTGCCAGGGAATGACCATCTTCAACATGAGATAATCCAACCCTCTCCCCTTGACATTCAATGTCATTACCATCTCTGAATCCCGCACTAGCAACTTCCTGGGGGTTACCATTGACCATAAACTGAACTGCACTAGCAATATAAATACTGTGGCTACGAGAGCAAATCAGAGGCTGGGAATTCTGTGGAAAGTAACTCACCTCCTGACTTCCCAAAGCTTGTCCACCACCTACAAGGCACAAGTCAAGAATGTGATGGAGTACTCTCCGTTTGCCTGGATGAGCGCAGCTCCAACAACACTCAAAAAGCTCAATACCATTCAGGACAAAGAAACCCACTTGATTGGCACCTCATCCACCTCTTTAAACATTCACTCCCTCCACCACCGATGCACAGTGGCAGTAGTATGTCCCATATACAAGATGCACTGCAACAACTCATCAAGGCTCCTTCGACAGCACCTTACAAACCCGTGACCTGTACCACCAAGGGGGATGAGGTCAGCAGATGCATGGGAACACTACTACCTTCAAGAGCCCCTCCAAGGTATACACCACTGACTTGGAGCTATATTGCCATTCCTTCACTGTCACTGGGTCAAAATCCTGGAACTCCCTAACAGCACTCTGGGTGTTCATACAACGCATAGACTGCAGTGGTTCAAGAAGGTGGCTTAACACCACCTTCTCAAAGGCAATTAGGGATGAGAAATAAATGTTAGTCTAACCAGCGACACCAGCATCCCATGAACAAACAAATTTTTAAAAATACTGCTTGTTGATAAATTGATTCTTTCCTTGTAGTTTCCCATTCAAGTCTGCCAGATACATGATGTCAACTAGGAATGCCAAGTCATTCAACCACTAAATTATCATCCATGAAGCTTACGTCTTTTTCTTTGTCATGAAGGTTGTATTTCTTCAAGTAATGTTCACATCCGGCTAGCGAGGCCACCCTGCTGAGCCAGTGAGCATGACTGAAGTAAATGACATCATCATGCTATGATCCTACCTCTGTAAGAAAGGCTTGGAACCGGCTGTGATTGAACCCCTTGGACCTTATGAAATTGACTGTAGAAAGAATCTTTTCCATCTCCAATGTCTTTGCACACAGCTGTTCTTGGTGAACGGTGCAGTGATGTGTGATGACTTCATGAGGCACTGATTTGAATATTAAATTAATGAATCCACGGTGCATGCCTGTCATTGCAAGAGCTCCATCAGGAGCATCCTCTTCTGGAAAATTGAATTTCACCAAGACACATTGCACTTTATTGGTCATGGCCTGTTGGCATTGGGCATCATGGCGGGTGGGGGCGGGGGGAATAATCCGATGAGAAGGCCAGAAATCAGTTTTACGCTATTGTGAAACCAATTAGTGATCGCCCACTCCAGCCGTCAATGGCGGGCTGTGTTTCCCACTGCCACACGTCAGAAACGTTATTTTAATACATTTGCATCTAATCATAAGCCCTGCTCGTCAGAATGATGCTCCAACATCAAATTTACCACCCACATTGGTGTGACTTCAGAACAGCATCCTTCATGACTGTCTTTAAAAGGTGTGCCGCTGGCGACCTGAACTTCAAGTGGAACTTGGAGGTGAGTGCACACAACCTGGTGTAGCGCTCATGAGCATCGCCCATAGGACATCAAGGACGAGGCGCTGGGCACTCACGGGGAACACAGACAAGTCGCTTTTTCCCGGCTCGCTTTCAGTACGGTGCAGGGGCAAGGGCTCCAGTGTGGGTCAGACCAGGGGGTGGGGGTCAGAGCAGCACAGGCAGACTGAAAGAAAGACTCAAGCACATGCCGGGGGAAGGTGGATGAGGGAAGCGACCACGCACTTGGAAAGGTTTGTCAAAAGTGATCATTATTCTGCAGCTGGGACCATTCAGCTGCAGCTCCATTGACATGCTTGGAGCCGGGCCTCTGAAGCTTTTCTGCCCACTCAAGCAACGCAAAAACATAAAAGTGCCACCAAATGTTCCAGCCCTTTTCACCCCTAAAGTGTAGACTACAAATTAATGTGAGCTTTAGGGGGCAGCAGAGCAATTTGGCCTACTAGGCAAGTTGTAGAAGCCCCTTGTGAAAGGTGGCCATGGTGTAGTCACTGGTGAAGGTGCTCACAGCCCCTTGCAATGTCTTTATTAAGGTTTGGACCAGTAACCATCATGGTTCAAGCTAACAGTGCAGCCTTGCAGTGTGGGTTAGGAGAATGCCTCTGCCAATCAGTCAAGTGGAGTGGGGCGGAGGTGGATGGGGTTTCGGACAGCCATTGAGTGCACTACACACTGACCATTTAAGTGGTGGCCAGCACTTTCCTGCATGCATGAAGGGGCCTTCAGACTTAACCAAGAGAGGTTCTTAGACATATGCTAACCCATGCATCTCTCTCTCTTTGATCCTGCAGGAGGAGAACATCAGGATCATGGAGCCTGGTGATTTAGTGGGATGCCTCATATCTTACAAACACCAGAGAAGAAGAAGAAGAGAGTGGCGGAAACGCCTGGCTCGGTAAAGGGAGAAGCACCTCCCTCAAGATGAAGGGGCATCAGGGTCTGGTGCCCATGCAGCTGAAGATCTACAGCGAACTGTTGCTCGTAGGCACCTCGCTTGACCCAGAGTCTATAGACGGTGCTTGTCATTCCTGCAGATGACTGAGAACCAGTATCGCCGAAGACTGTGCATGTCGAAGGAACTGTTCAGCCACATGTGCCACCTGCTGCAGGATTTGGCACCATGGGGACAGGGAGGACATCCACTGCCATTGGCCGTGAAAGTGACCGCGGCGCTCAATTTTTATGTCAGTGGCTCCTTCCAGGGCTCCACAGGTGACCTGTGCAGGATCTCACAAGCCTCCACATACAGGTGCATCCAGAAGGTCATGGACGTCGTCTTTGCGAAGGCACAGAGTTTTGTGCATTATGTCCAGGATCATGGAAAGCCAGAAAGCAAGAGCGCAGGGATTTGTGCAGATCTCTGATTTTTCCACAGGTGCAGGGTGTCATCGACTGCACTCAAGTGGCGATTAGATCTCCGTGGCAACAAGTAGTCAACTACAAGGTCTTTCACTCACTGAATGTTCAGCTGGTCTGCGACCACCACAATCGCATCCTACAGGTCTGCGCACGATTCCCAGGGGGCATCCACAACCCCTATACCCTTAGCAGGTCTCAGATCCTTGACATCTTCCAGGATCCACAAAGGCTGCAGGGTTGGCCCCTCGGGTACAAGGGCTACCCCCAGAGGATGTGGCTGATGATGCCCATGCGGTGGTCTCAGACTGCAGCAGAGCGACAGTACAATGAGGCTCATGCCGTGACCCGGACTTTGGTAGAGCAAATGATAAGCATATTGAAAATGTGGTTCCAGTGCCTCGACAAGTCCGGTGGAGCACTGCAATACAGTTTCCTGAGGGCGTCGCGCATCATTGTTGCTTGCAGCGCACTACACAGCCTGGTGCTGCAACGGGGGGAGGACCTGGCAGCACCTATCTTCTGATGAGGAGGACATCAAAGGGGATGATGGTGATGAGGTCCTTGAAGCTGAGGATGCTGGCGATGAGACAGGTGCACTCAGGAGGCTCTCATAGCCGCAGGATTCATGGAGGATGATGCTGAGATGCAGTGAGGACAGTCCTGACATCCTCACCTTGCATCTGTGAATGTTTGACTCCTGTGCAGCTGATGGCAGCTCACATACCCTCAGTGCTCAGGCTGATGTCATGGAGACGCAGCAGAGGCCCTAATACTCACTAGATTCCAGGAGGATGATGATGACGTGCAGTGAGGACATTCCTTAGATCTTCACGTTGCCTCTGTGACTGTCTGATCCTGTGTGGCTGAGGGCAGCTCGCTTGCGCTCTGTGATCAGGGTCATACCGTGGAGATGCAGCTGTGAAACTTTAAAAGCACCTGATCCTTTGTCAGCCTCCTGCACCTGTCCCTTCAGGAGCACAGTGTCACCGGATACAAGTACTGAAGAGATGGGGGCCAGTCCCACCTCAAAGGGTGCTGAGAGTACACAGAGTGAATGATAGAACTTTGTGACACCTGCCCAAGACATTCTGGCAGCAATGACCAGCACCGTCAAGATGCAGGCATCACTAATGTGTCCAGTGAGTGTGGGGCCGGACTATCACTTTGGTCTGAAGGTTACACATGGCACAGGGAAGAAGCCCTGGACTGAGACACCTGCCTTTATCTTGTGCAGGATCCAAGATTTCACATCTGAGTGACAGGAACACTGCTCATCATAACAAGGAGCCATAGGCAAGGAGACATTTTTGGGAGTTTATTGACAATAGTGAACACTAAGTACAAGTGACCAACATCCGCGTCCAGGTTGTGCAACTACATCTTCTTAACCTTCCTAACCCTGCCGCTATGCCTTGCTGCTCCCCCAACATCCACAGTAGTGGTGGGGGCAGCCTCTGGAGGGCCAAGACTCCTTCAGCTGCTTCCCAGACGTGCTTGCAAAAGCAAGGAGAGATAATTTGTGCATGGCAGGGGACTGCGGAACAGGGAACTCACTCACAGCATGATTGTCAGATGGATGCTGCACTGGCGGATCCTTACTTTGTTGAGCACTAACGACCTCACCGTCAGAACAGGAACGGTCCAGATCCTCACCAGCCAGCTGGATGACTCTATCCTCAAAGTCTGTGTGCGCCTTGCAGTCACGCATTCCTCCACTGATCTGTGACCTCTCCCTTTTGTTGTGTGCCAGCTTGTCCTGCATGAATACAGATGGAGAGAATATAAGCAGGACGCCTGCCAGGCCAGATGATATAGATGCATGGCCTGTGTGGGTGGTGAGTGGTGCCATGGACAGAATGAGGACACTGAAGGTGTGTGAGAGTGAATGGTGATGTCCCTTGAACTGGCAGTGAGTGAGATCCCTGTGGATGTGTGATGGATTTGTGAGTGTGTGAGTTGAGAGTGGTGAGAAGAGTGAGGTATCCTAGTGGAACAGAGGAGATCATTCATCCTCTGGCTGTCCTCTTCTTGCAGGGTGTTGGCACTGACCACCACTGCCACCGCCTCCTATGCTGGATTGATGACCTTGCTTGCTGGTCACTCTTCACCCAGAGTGGGGTAGAGGACTTCACGGTGGACCTCCACAGCATCCAGTAGGCGCCCAGGGGAGGCATTGCTAAATTTGGGGGCAGCATGTTTCCTCCCTTTGGCAGCCATGACTTTCCAGCAGCTTTCAATCCCTTGGAGAGTGTTAGCTCTGTGCAGGGGCGCCCTTTAAATAAGGTGCCCAGATTACTGAAGGCCTGTGGTGACAGCGGGGCAGGTGAATCAGAGGCTGCCCCATCAGTGTACCCCGGGAATGCAGTATTAATGAAACAGGACACGCCGGGAATGGGACAATACGGCACGAAAAGCCGCCATTGAAGCCAGCGGATAAAATGTCCTTTTTTCCATCCATTCCTGCACTTTGTGCAGATCTGGGACGACTCTGATGTTTCATTGGACATACGTCGAGCAGTTCCTCAATGACTTCGAAGATTTTGGTGACTCTTTGTACAAAGGTTGCCAGCTGAGCTGTTTAACACACAACTGTGCTGTCATCGAGCACTAAACTGTAAAACGTATGAGCATTGGGTCTTTAGATCGGAGAATTTTGGACGTTTGATTCTCGGCCATCTAGCCTTATAGCAACAGTCTGATATGAAAGACTGGTTTTCTCTGCTATCGACTTTTTATCAGGACATAGATGTAAATATTCCCAAGCAAATCTTTCATAAATTCCCCACCAGACAACTGTTACCCTCTTGTTTCGGCTATCAAAAAGCTGACATGGGTAGCTGCATCAGAACTCTGGTTTCCAACTTTGAAGAAAGATAGTTGCCTGGTAGAGTTTTGTTTCAGCGAGTTCACTTGATTGATTCTCACCTGACCTGTGAGGCTGTCAAATTTGCCATTGTGCTTCCTGGAGAAATGCCGCTTAATGTTGTATTCCTTGAAAACAGCTATCTTCTCTTGACATATCGGACACAATATGCCCCTGTTGTGCTCGATAACAAAAAAGCCATTGTTCCAGAAGCATTTGAAGAATCCACCTTCAGTATCGATTTTCCTTATCTTGCCTATAATCAAGGGAGCCTCCATCTTTGTTTTATTATGGATGATAATTTCCAGTCCTGCAGTAGAAATGTAGTTTAACTCAGTTGGACAGCGCTCCAGCTGAGATTGAAGAAACAGATGGCCAGGCATCACCAGTGGTGTTAGGACCAACCTTTGGTCCTGAGCTCCGAAAATCTTTAAAGGCAGTAAGATTCTGACCAACGTTTTAGAACCACAGTGAGTTCAGTCACAAGTGGGACACAAGTCTGAGCCTAGTTTTAAAGAGCTGCAAATAGATTCACTGTGCATCTCCCCTCTATCCCCTGGAGTTTTTACAAACAGATAGACTCCTCCTTTCGCTGTTAGGTGTGTCTCATAATCATAGTTTCAGAATTGCACCAGCTGACAGCAGTAATATCCTTGTAAACAGCAAATAAACCCCCAAGGATGTGTGAGGAGCTCAGAGTAACCACAAACTTACTGCAAAGCAAAACATCTTTTGTAGTCAAACAAATTTCACGATACGGTAAGAATATTTAGCACAGGAAATTAATCCAGTAACAGAATTTTAAACAAAACCTTAAAAAATTGCTGTTTCACAAATTTAAACTGAAAACCAAACTCTTCCAGCAGTCCGTCCTCAAAAACTGACCCCCGGTTAAAATGACCCACAGAGACTGACTAAAACTTAAATTGCCTGTAGTTAATTTATGACGCAAATCTGCCACCATGTGGCCAGAAGCAACATTACACAGACTTGGAGGTGCTTAAGTCAGGGGGTTAAAAATTCAATAAGGCCCATTATGAGATGTGGGATTGCCAAGTTGAGGTGATGCAGATAGCATGCAAACTTTGTGCTGCCTGCTCATTTAAATGACTGAGGCATGCAGCCCAGTATTCAGCAGGAGACCCAGTATACAAGTCACGGTTAGCCTGCAGGTCTTAAAGAGGAATGCATTCAGGCTGCAGCATCTGATGGAACTGTCTCCAATAGTGTTCCAGAGAAGGAATAAGAGTACCAATGAAACAGCAGGCCAGAGGGAAGGCTCCCAGATTCTTTGATGTACTGCTGGAGGCCTAAGTTCAGGAGGTGGAAGGGAGGAGACAGGTCATGTTTCCACACCGAGGGCTAGGAAGCACTCCAGGCACACATTGTGAAGGGAATAGGATGAGATTGTTGTATAAGTCAATTCAAGGAATCTGACCCCAAGGACCTGGTTACAGTGCCAGAATATACAGGTAGTCAAGGTTAGTGAATGCATCTTCTAAAACCATATCCGCACTTTGGTCTGCCCAAAACTTGTTGGTCTTCCAGTGCAAAGAGTTGTCCCCAACCGAGTGTTTCAGACTGGCACATTCCAAGGTCCAGGACTATGTGCTGAGGGACGCACTAAAGCTTGGGGCAGCCGCCGCAAAGGCGCAATGGGGAAAGGTCACTGTCTAAGACCTTTCTGCCATAGTGCATCGAGGGGCTGGGAAAGGTATAGACCCCTTGGGCTGTACAGCTCACAGTGAATGCATGTAGTGAATACTAATTGTATTATAATCGTATTAAAGCACTTCAGAGTGCAACATGATGTATGTCGATAACTCCAATACTACTGCACTGTCTGATTATCTGTGATGACCGTATTGAAATTACTGTAATATTCATTGATTGTATTGAAGCACCTCGTGATCCATGTGTAAAAGTTGAATCTGATTGTACTTTTTGTGATGGTCATTTAGAAATGTTTTGTAATGTACTTCCAGAAATTTTATGAATAAAGAAATCTTCTAAAACCATATCCTAACCACAGTACCACCAACCTCTTACACTGTTCAATGAAACAAACACACAGCATTCACCAGTCTTGATTTGTGCCTGACATTCAGATGTTCCACCTCACACACTTACCAATGCTGCAAGCTTCACACCCACAGCTCACAGCCTCCTCACACTTCCATCTATTCAGCTGTGACAGGCATGTCACCCAAACACATTGCAACATACCTACTGATGCTGTTACTTCTCTCTTGCGGCACAAGATCACACATAATTGCGGGGAGCAGGGAACTGGTTTGGGACAGGTGTGAATTGATTTGGGACAGGTATGCCTGTCATGGAAGTTTTCTGTTTCAGAGAACTCAGATGAGGACTTTGATGGGGTGGCGCTCAGGAGAACATAAAAACATAAGAAATAGGAGCAGCAGTAGATCATACAATCCCTCTGCTCCCCCATTCCGCCTCAACTCTAATTCCCACCTGTTCCCCATAATCCCTTGCTTCCTTGGGAGATCAAAATTCTGTTTATTCCAGCCTTAAGTACATTCAACAATGATGTATCTACAATCCTTTTTGGTAGTGATTTCCAGAGATTTGCAACTCTTTGAATGAAGAATATTCTCCTCATCTCAGTCCTAAATGATTGTCCCTTTTCTTGAGACTGTGCCCTCTTGTCCTAGATTCCCCAGCCAAGGGAAACAACGTCTCAGCATCTACCCTGTCAAACCCTTTCATAATCTTGGATGTTTCAATGAGATCACCTTTCATTCTTCTCAACTGAAGAGAACATAGACCCAATTTTCTCAGCCTCTCATCATAGGACAACTCTCTCATCCCAGGGACCAGTCTAGTGTACATCACTGTATTGTCTCCAATGCAAGTATATCCATCCTTAGATATGGAGGCCAAAAACACAGTATTCCAGGTATGGTCTCACCAAATCCCTGTACAATTCTAGCATTTCCTTATTCTTGTACTCCAATCCCCTAGTAATGAAGGCCAACATGCCATTTGCCTTCTCAATTGCTTGCTGTACCTGCATGAAAACTTCGTTTGTTCCTTGTATGAACACACCCAAGTGTCTCTGAAAATCAATATTTGGAAGTTTCGTGCCTTTCAAAAAATATTCCACTTTTCTATTCTTATTACCAAAGTGAAAAAGCTCACACTTCCCCACATTATACTGCATCTGCCCCTTTGCTGCACAGTTACGTAACCTGTCTATATCCCTTTGCAGCCTCTTTGTGTCCTCCCCACAGCTTACAGTCACAGCAGCTTCATATCATCAGCAGACATAGGTGCTTATTCAGTTAATGCCCACTTAAGGGCCTCATCTCACTGCAGCTAGTATTAACCCAGTGGTAGGTAGAGCATGGGGGCTTGCCTTGAGGACAGCATGACCTGTAAACCCGTGCAGGATTGTTTGCAGGCCCCCGGGGAGGTTGTGGGGCGGGGGGTACCTTGTTTAAAGGCACTCATTGCCTGATCAAGGAGCCTGGCATTGGGAAGGGGAGTGCCCAGTGACAGCCAATCCCCTGCCCTTGTTGCTGTTCCTCTGTTCAGCGGGGAGTGTTTAAATGTGGGCATTAACAGGACCTGTTCAGCGGGCAGTGTTTAAATGTGGGCATTAACAGGACCTGTTCAGCGGGGAGTGTTTAAGTGTGGGCATTAACAGGACCTGTTCAGCGGAGAGTGTTTAAGTGCGGGCATTGACAGGGTCTGTTCATTGGTGTGTGTTTAAGCGTGGGCATTAACTGAACCTGTTCAATGAGGTGAGTTTAAGCATGGGCATTAACAAGACCTGTTCAGCGGGGAGTGTTTTAAGTGCGGGTATTAACAGGACTTGTTCCTCAGGGTGTGTTTTAGCACGGGCATTAACATGACCTGTTCATCGGGGATTGTTTACGTGTGGGCATTAACATGACCTCTTCATCAGGGTGTGTTTAAGCCTGGGCATTAACATGACCTGTTCAGCGGGGAGTGTTTAAGTGCAGGCATCAACAGGGTCTGTTCATTGGTGTGTGTTTAAGCGTGGGCATTAACTGAACCTGTTCAATGAGGTGAGTTTAAGCATGGGCATTAACAAGACCTGTTCAGCGGGGAGTGTTTTAAGTGCGGGTATTAACAGGACTTGTTCCTCAGGGTGTGTTTTAGCACGGGCATTAACATGACCTGTTCATCGGGGATTGTTTACGTGTGGGCATTAACATGACCTCTTCATCAGGGTGTGTTTAAGCCTGGGCATTAACATGACCTGTTCAGCGGGGAGTGTTTAAGTGCAGGCATCAACAGGACATGTTCACTGGGAAGTGTTTAAGTGCGGGCATTAACAAGACCTGTTCAGCGGTGGGTGTTTAAGCGCGGGCATTAACAGGACCTGTTCAGCAGCGGATGTTTAAGCATGGGCATTAACTGAGCTTGTTGATCGGGGTGTGATTAAACATGGGTATTAACAGGACCTGTTCATCAGGGTGTGTTTAAGCGCGGGTATTAACAGGACCTGTTCATTGGGGAGTGTTTAAGTACGGGCATTAACCTGATCTGTTCATCGGGGTGTGTTTAAGCGCAGGCATTAACAGGACCTGTTCAGTGGGGAGTGTTTAAGCATGGGCATTAAAAGGACGTGTTCAGCGGGGTGTGTTTAAGTGTGGTCATTAACTGGACCTGTTTACTGTGTAGTGTTTATGTGCAGGCATTAACAAGACCTGTTCAGTGGGGCGTGTTTAAGCGCAGGCATTAACAGGACCTATTCAGTGGGGGATGTTTAAGCGTGGGCATTAACCAGTCCTGTTCACCGGGGTGTGTTTAAGTGTGGGCATTAAAAGGAACTGTTCATTGGGGAGTGGTTAAGTGCGGGCATTAACCGGACATGTTCATTGGAATGTGTTTAAGCGCTGGTATTTACAGGATCTGTTCATTGGGGAGTGTTTAATTGCGTGCATTAACTGGACATGTTCATTGGGGAGTGTTTAAGTGCAGGCATTAACCGAACTTGTTCATCGGGGTGTGTTTAAGCGTGGGCATTAACAGGACCTGTTGATCGGGGTGTGTTTAAGCGGAGGCATTAACAGGAGCTGTTCAGTGGGAATGTTTAACTGCAGGCATTAACATGACCTGTTCAGCGGGGAGAGTTTAAGCACGGGCGTTAACAGGACCTGTTCAGAGGGGAGTGTGTAAGCGCGGGCATTAACAGGACCTGTTCAGAGGGGAGTGTGTAAGTGCAGGCATTAACAGGACATGTTCAGAGGGGAATGTGTAAGTGCGGGCATTAACAGGACCTGTTCAGAGGGGAGTGTGTAAGTGCGGGCATTAACAGGACCTGTTCAGAGGGGAGTGTGTAAGTGCGGGCATTAACAGGACCTGTTCAGCGGGGAGAGTTTAAGCACGGGTGTTAACAGGGCCTGTTGATCGGGGTGTGTTTAAGCGTGGGCATTAACAGGAGCTGTTCATCAGGGAGAGTTTAAGTGTGGGCATTAACAGGACTTGTTCAGCAGGGGATGTTTAAGCATGGGCATTAATTGGGCTTGTTGATTGGGGTGTGTTTAAGCACAGGCATTTACAGGATCTCTTCATCGGGGAGTGTTTAAGCGTGCCCATTAACCGGACCTGCTCATCGGGGTGTGTTTAAGCACGGATATTAACAGGACCTCTTCATTGGGGAGTGTTTAAGTGCGGGCATTAAAAGGACGTGTTCAGCGGGGTGTGTTTAAGTGTGATCATTAACTGGACCTGTTTACTGTGTAGTGTTTATGCGTAGGCATTAACAAGACCTGTTCATCGGGGAGAGTTTAAGCGCGGGCATTAACAACACCTGTTCAGCGGGGAGTGTTTAAGCGTGGGCATTAACAAGACCTGTTCATCGGGGCAGGTTTAAGCGCGGGCATTAACTGAACCTGTTCATTGGCGTGTGTTTAATCACAGGCATTAACAGGACATGTTCAGTGGGGGATGTTTAAGTGTGGGCATTAACCAGATCTGTTCATCGGGGTGTGTTTAAGCATGGGTATTAACAGGACCTGTTCATCAGGGTAAAAACAAAAAACTGCGGATGCTGGAAATCCAAAACAAAAACAGAATTACCTGGAAAAACTCACAGGTCTGGCAGCATCGGCGGAGAAGAAAAGAGTTGACATTTCGAGTCCTCATGACCCTTCAACAGAACTGAGTGAATCTTAGGAAAGGGGTGAAATATAAGCTGGTTTAAGGTTGGGTGGGGGAGAGGTGGTGGTGGTGTGGTTGTAGGGACAAGCAATCAGTGATAGGAACAGATAATCAAAAGATGTCACGGACAAAAGAACAAAAGAACACAGAGGTGTTGATGGTGGTGATATTATCTAAACGAATGTGCTAATTAAGAATGGATGGTAGGGCACTCAAGGTACAGCTCTAGTGGGGGTGGGGTGGAAAGGCTAACAGGGCATAAAAGATTTAAAAATAATGGAAATAGGTGGGAAAAGAAAAATCTATATAAATTATTGGAAAAAACAAAAGGAAGGGGGAGGAAACAGAAAAGGGGTGGTGATGGAGGAGGGAGTTCAAGATCTAAAGTTGTTGAATTCAATATTCAGTCTGGAAGGCTGTAAAGTGCCTAGTCGGAAGATGAGGTGCTGTTCCTCCAGTTTGCGTTGGGCTTCACTGGAACAATGCAGCAAGCCAAGGACAGACATGTGGGCACGAGAGCAGGGTGGAGTGTTAAAATGGCAAGCGACAGGGAGGTTTGGGTCATTCTTGCAGACAGACCACAGGTATTTTGCAAAGCGGTCGCCCAGTTTACGTTTGGTCTCTCCAATGTAGAGGAGACCGCATTGGGAGCAACGAATGCAGTAGACTAAGTTGGGGGAAATGCAAGTGAAATGCTGCTTCACTTGAAAGGAGTGTTTGGGCCCTTGGACGGTGAGGAGAGAGGAAGTGAAGGGGCAGGTGTTGCATCTTTTGCGTGGGCATGGGGAGGTGCCATAGGTGGGGAGTGAGGAGTAGGGGGTGATGGAGGAGTGGACCAGGGTGTCCTGGAGGGAACGATCCCTATGGAATGCTGCCAGGATGGGTGAAGGGAAGATGTGTTTGGTGGTGGCATCATGCTGGAGTTGGTGGAAATGGCAGAGGATGATCCTTTGAATGCGGAGACTGCTGGGGTGATAAGTGAGAACAAGGGGGACCCTATCGTGTTTCTGGAAGGGAGGAGAAGTCGTGAGGGCGGATGCGTGGGAGATGGGCTGGACACGGTTGAAGGCCCTGTCAACAACCGTGGGTGGAAAACCTCGGTTAAGGAAGAAGGAGGACATGTCAGAGGAACTGTTTTTGAAGGTAGCATCATCAGAATAGATGTGACGGAGGCGAAGGAACTGAGAGAATGGGATGGAGTCCTTACAGGAAGCGGGGTGTGAGGAGCTGTAGTCGAGGTAGCTGTGGGAGTGGGTAGGCTTGTAATGGATATTGGTGGATAGTCTATCACCAGAGGTTGAGACAGAAAGGTCAAGGAAGGGAAGGGAATTGTCAGAGATAGACCATGTGAAAATGATGGAGGGTTGGAGATTGGAAGCAAAATTAATAAATTTTTCCAAGTCCCAACGAGAGCATGAAGCAGCACCGATATAATTATCAATGTACCGGAGAAAGAGTTGTGGAAGGGGGCCGGAGTAGGACTGGAACAAGGAATGTTCCACATACCCCATAAAGAGACAGGCATAGCTGGGGCCCATGCGGGTACCCATAGCCACACCTTTTATTTGGAGGAAGTGAGAGGAGTTAAAGGAGAAATTGTTCAGTGTGAGAACAAGTTCAGCCAGACGGAGGAGAGTAGTGGTGGATGGGGATTGTTTGGGCCTCTGTTTGAGGAAGAAGCTAAGGGCCCTCAGACCATCCTGGTGGGGGATGGAGGTGTAGAGGGATTGGACGTCCATGGTGAAAAGGATGCTGTTGGGGTCAGGGAACTGGAAATTGTTGATGTGACGTAAGGTGTCAGAGAAAGCACGGATGTAGGTGGGAAGGGACTGGACAAGGGGAGAGAGAAGGGAGTCAAGATAACGAGAAATGAGTTCCATGGGGCAGGAGCAAGCTGACACGATCGGTCTGCTGGGATTGTTCTGTTTGTGGATTTTGGGTAGGAGGTAGAAGCAGGCCGTCTGAGGTTGGGCGATCATCAGGTTGGAAGCTGTGGGAGGAAGATCTCCAGAGGAGATGAGATCAGTGACAGTCCTGGAAACAATGGCTTGATGTTCAGTGGTGTGGTCATGGTCCAGGGAGAGGTAGGAGGAAGTGTCTGCGAGTTGACGCTCAGCCTCCGCGAGGTAGAGGTCAGTGCGCCAGACAACAACAGCACCACCCTTGTCAGTGGGTTTGATGACAATGTTGGGGTTGGACCTGAGAGAATGGAATGCAGTAAGTTTAGAGAGAGACAGATTAGAATGGGTGAGAGGAGCAGAGAAATTGGGACGACTAATGTCACGCCGACAGATCTCAATGAAAAGATCAAGAGAAGGTAAGAATCCAGAGGGAGGGGTCCGGGTGGAGGGAGAATATTGGAGGCGGGTAAAAGGATCCGTTGAACAGGGAGAGGACTCCTGCCCAAAGAAGTGAGCCCGGAGACGAAGATGGCGGAAGAAGAGTTCAGCATCGTGCTGAGCCCAAAATTCATTGAGATGAGGGCGTAAGGGTATGAAACTAAGTCCTTTGCTGAGCACTGAACGTTCAGCATCGGAGAGGGGAAGGTCAGGGGGTATAGTGAATACACGGCTGGGGCTGGGATTGGAAGATGGGGTGGGGATGGAGGGACAGGCAGGGTTGGAGGGTCCTAGATGGGTGTTGGTGTCGATGAGTTGTTGGAGCTTGCGTTCCTTAGCACTTGAGAGAAAGAGAAAAAGTTTCTTGTTGAGGCATCGGATGAGACGAAGAATAAAATGAAACTGGGGGCACGCGCAGCTTTGAAAAAGGGTATGGCGGTGCTGCTGGAGGGAGAGGTCAAGTGTGTTCATATGGCGGCGCATGGCACTGAGTGTGGAACTCAGAATGTGATGGGAACAGCAGTCTGAGAAACGTTTTATGTCCCGGAGATACCTGTAATCCTGGGTGGGTTTGAAACAAGAGGGATGGAATTTCACGTGGGGTAAGTCAGAGATGGAGACAGTCACTGAGAAAGGAGATATGGCTGTGAAAGCAGGTTTTCGTAAACACCTTGTCAAACACCAGAAGAGAAATGGAAAGCAATGAAGGCGAACAAAGCAAAAAAGAGATACGGAAATCTTGTCACAGAGAGGAACAGAACTTCTTCAAGGTAGGCATTCCTTGAAGAGGAGTGAATGTCAATTAAACAAAGAGATAAAAACAAAAAACTGAGGATGCTGGAAATCCAAAACAAAAACAGAATTACCTGGAAAAACTCAGCAGGTCTGGCAGCATCGGTGGAGAAGAAAAGAGTTGACGTTTTGAATCCTCATGACCCTTCAACAGAACTGAGTGAATCTTAGGAAAGGGGTGAAATATAAGCTGGTTTAAGGTTGGGGGTGGAGGGGAGAGAAGTTGGAGGGGGGGGGGGGTACCTGTTCATCGGGGTGTGTTTAAGCGTGGGCATTAAAAGGACCCATTCGTTGGGGAGTGGATAAATGCGGGAATTAACCGGACCTGTTCATTAGGAAGTGTTTAAGTGCAGGCATTAACAGGACCTGTTCATCGGGGAGCGTTTAAGCGCAGGCATTAACATGTCCTGTTGATTGGGGTGTGTTTAAGCGCGGGCGTTAACAGGCCCTGTTGATTGGGGTGTGTTTAAGCGTGGGCATAAACAGTGCCTGTTGATCGGGGTGTGTTTAAGCGCGGGCGTTAACAGGGCCTGTTGATTGGGGTGTGTTTAAGCGCGGGCATTAACAGGACCTGTTCATTGGGGTGTGTTTAAGCATGGGCATTAACAAGACCTGTTCAGTGGGGAGTGTTTAAGCGCAGGCATTAACAGAACTTGTTCATCAGGGATTGTTTAAGTGCAGGCATTAACAGGACCTGTTCATCGGGGAGTGTTTAAGCGCGGGCATTAACAGGACCTCTTCAGTGGGCAGTGCTTAAGCATGGGCATTAACAAGACCCGTTCAGCGGTGAGTGTTTAAGTGTGAGCATTAACAGGACCTGTGCATCGGGAGTGTTTAAGCGCAGGCGTTAACAGGAACTGTTCATTGGGGAGTGCTTAAACACGGGCATTAGCCAGGCCTATTCATCGGTGTGTGTTTAAGCGCAGGCATTAACTGAACTTGTTCAACAGGGTGAGTTTAAGTATAGGCATTAACAGGACCTGTTCAGCAGGGAGTGTTTAAGTGTGGGCATTAACAAGACCTGTACATCGGGGAGTGTTTAAGCATGGGTATTAACAGGAATTGTTCATCAGGGTGTGTTTTAGAGCGGGCATTAACAGGACCTGTTCATCAGGAATTGTTTACGTGCAGGCATTAACATGACCTATTCAGCGGGACGTGTTTAAGCGTGGGCATTAACATGACCATTCATCGGGGTGTGTTTCAGTGCGGGCATTAACAGGACCTTGTCAGCGGGGAGTGTTCAAGTGTGGGCATTAACAGGACTCGTTCAGTGGGGAGTGTTTAAGCGCGGGCATTAACAGGACCTGTTCATCGGGCTGTGTTTAAACCCGGGCATTAAGAGGACCTGTTCACCGGGGATTGTTTAAGCATAGGCATTAACAAGGCCTGTTAATCGGGGTGTGTTTAAGCGCGGGCATTAACAGGACCTGTTCATCGGGCTGTGTTTAAACCCGGGCATTAAAAGGACCTGTTCACCGGGGATTGTTTAAGTATAGGCATTAACAGGACCTGTTCATCGGTGTGTGTTTAAGCGTGCGTATTAACTGAACCTGTTCAGCAGGGCTTGTTTAAGCGCGGGCATTAACAGGACCTGTTCAGCGCGGAGTGTTTAAGCACGGGTAATAACAAGACTTGTTCATCGGGGAGTGTTTAAGCATGGGCATTAACAGGACCCATTCAGTGGGGAGTGTTTAAGCATGGGCATTAACAGGACCCATTCAGTGGGGAGTGTTTAAGCATGGGTATTAACAGGACCCATTCAGTGGGGAGTGTTTAAGCGTGGGTATTAACAGGACCTGTTCAGCGGGGGATGTTTAAGCGCGGGCATAAACAGGGCCTGTTGATCAGCGTGTGTTTAAGCGCGGGCATTAACAGGACCTGTTCATTGGGGAGTGTTTAAATGCGGGCATTAACATGACCTGTTCAGCAGGGAGTGTTTAAGCATGGGCATTAACAGGGCCTGTTGATCGGGGTGTGTTTAAGCGCAGGCATTAACAAGACCTATTCATCAGGGAGTGTTTAAGCATGGGCATTAGCAGGGCCTGTTAATCGGGGTGTGTTTAGGCGCAGGCATTAATAGGACCTGTTCATCGCTGAGTGTTTAAGCGTGGGCGTTAACAGGACCCGTTCAGCGGGGGAGGTTTAAGCGCGGGCATTAACCGAACCTGATCATCGGCGTGTGTTTAAGCGCAGGCATTAAAAGGAACCGTTCATTGGGGAGTGGTTAAGTGCGGGCATTAACTGGACATGTTCATTGGGGAGTGTTTAAGCGCAGGCATTAACAGGACCTATTTAGTGGGGTGTGTTTAAGTGCAGGCATTAACATGACCTGATCTGCGGGGAGTGTTTAATTGCGGGCATTAACTGGACCTGTTTATCGGTGTGCGATTAATTGCACGCATTAACAGAACCTGTTCATCAGGGAATGTTTAAGTGCAGGCAATAAAATGACCCGTTCATTGGGGAGTGTTTAAGTGCGGGCATTAAATGGACATGTTCATCGGGGTGTGTGTAAGTGCAGGCATTAACCGAACCTGTTCATCGGGGATTGTTTAAGCGTGGGCATTAACAGGGCCTGTTGATCGGGGTGTGTTTAAGCGCCAGCATTAACAGGAGCTGTTCAGCGGGGAGTGTTTAAGCCCGGGCATTAACAGGACATATTCATCGGGGATTGTTTAAGCGCGGGCATTAACAGAGCCTGATGATCGGGGTGTGTTTAAGCGCAGGCATTAACAGGAGCTGTTCAACGGGGAGAGTTTAAGCGCGGGCATTAACAGGGGAGTGTTTAAGCGCGGGCAGTAACAAGACCTGTTCAGCGGGGAGTGTTTAAGTACAGGCATTAACATGACCTGTTCAGCAGGGAGAGTTTAAGCGCGTGCATTAACAGGACCTGATCTAGGGGGAGTGTTTCAGCACAGGCATTAACAGGACCTGTTCAGCGGGGGAGCTTTAAGCGCAGGCATTAATCAGACCGGTTGACCGGGGTGTGTTTAAACACGGGTATTAACAGGACATGTTCATCGGGGAGTGTTTATGTGTGGGCATTAACAGAACCTGTTCATCGGGGTGTGTTTAAGCGCGGGCATTAAAAGCACCCGTTCATTGGGGAGTGGTTAAGTGCGGGAATTAACCGGACCTGTTCATCGGGGTGTGTTTAAGCATGGGCATTAACAAGAGCGGTTCAGCAGGGGGTGTTTAAGCGTGGGCATTAACATGACCTGTTCATTGGGGAATGTTTAAGCACGGGCATTAACAGGATCTCTTCATTGGGGAGTGTTTAAGTGCGGGCATTAACCGAACCTGTTCATCGGGGTGTGTTTAAGCACGGGCAATAACAGGACCTATTAATCGGGGATAGTTTAAGCGTGGGCATTAATAGGGCCTATTGATCAGGGTGTGTTTAAGCGCGGGCATTAACAGGACCTGTTCAGCTGGAAGTGTTTAAGCGTGGGCATTAACAGGACCTGTTCACTGGGGATTGTTTAACTGTGGGCATTAACAGGACCTGATCATTGGGGAGTGTTTAAGTGCAGGCACTAACATGACCTGTTCAGCGGGGTGAGTTTAAGCGCGGGCATTAACAGGACCTGTTCAGTGGGGAGTGTTTAAGCACAGCAATAACAGGGCCTGTTGATCAGCGTGTGTTTAAGCGCGGGCATTAACAGGACATGTTCATTGAGGAGTGATAAGAGCTGGCATTAACAGGTCCTGTTGATTGGGGTGTGTTTAAGCGTGGGCATTAGCTGGACCTTTTCAGCGGGGCATGTTTAAGCGCGGGCATTAACAGGACCTGTTCAGGAGGGCGTGTTTAAGCATGGGCACTAACATGATCTGTTCATCGGGGTGTGTTTAAGCGTGGGCATTAATAGGACCTTGTCAGCGGGGAGTGTTCAAGTGTGGGCATTAACAGGACCCATTCAGCGGGGGGAGTTTAAGCATGGGCATTAACAGGACCTGTTCATCGGGGATTGCTGAAGCATGGGCATTAACAGGACCTGTTCAGCAGGGGATGTTAAAGCGCGGGCATAAACAGGGCCAGTTGAGGGTGTGTTGAACCGCGGACATTAACAGGACCTGATCATTGGGAATTGTTTAAGCGCAGGCATTAACAAGATCTGTTCATTGGGGAGTGTTTAAGTGCGGACGTTAACAGGACCTGTTCATTGGTGTGTGCTTAAGCGCGGGTATTAACAGGGCAATTTGACTGGGGTGTGTTTAATCCCGGGCGTAAACAGGATCTGTACATCGAGGAGTGATAAGCGCTGGCATTAACAGAGCCTGTTGATCGGGGAGTGATAAGCGCGGGTATTAACAATGCCTGTTCATCGGGGTGTGTTTAAGCATGGGCATTAACAGGGCCTGTTCATCGGTGTGTGTTTAAGCACGGGCATTAAGAGGGCCATTTAATCAGGGTGTGTTTAAATGCGGGCATTATCAGGACCTGTTCATCGGGGTGTGTTTAAGTGCAGGCATTAACAGGGCCTGTTCATCGGTGTGTGTTTAAACACGGGCATTAAGAGGGCCATTTAATCGGGGATTGTTTAAGTGCGGGCATTATCAGGACCTGTTCATCGGGGTGTGTTTAAGTACGGGCATTAACAGGGCCTGTTCATCGGTGCGTGTTTAAGCACGGGCATTAAGAGGGCCATTTAATCGGGGATTGTTTAAGTGCGGGCATTATCAGGACCTGTTCATCGGGGTGTGTTTAAGTACGGGCATTAACAGGGCCTGTTCATCGGTGCATGTTTAAGCACGGGCATTAAGAGGGCCATTTAATTGGGGATTGTTTAAGTGCGAGCCTTAACAGGACCTGTTCATCGGGGTGTGTTTAAGTGCGGGTATTAACAGGACCTGTTCAGTGGGGAGTGTTTAAGCATGGGCATTAACATGACCTGTTTAGCGGGAGGTGTTTAAGCATGGGCATTAACAAGACCTGATCAGTGGGAGGTGTTTAAGCATGGGCATTAACAGGACCTTGTCAGCGGGGAGTGTTCAAGTGTGGGCATTAACAGGACCCGTTCAGCGGGGTGTGTTTAATCCCGGGCATTAACAGGACCTGTTCATCAAGGAGTGATAAGCGCTGGCATTAACAGGGCCTGTTGATCAGGGTGTGTTTAAACGCGGGCATTAACAAGACCTGTTCAGCGGGGCGTGTTTAAGCATGGGCATTAACAAGACCTGTTCAAAGGTGAATGTTTAAGCATGGGCATTAACAGGACTTTGTCAGCGGGGAGTGTTCAATTGTGGGCATTAACAGGACCCGTTCAGCGGGGAGTGCTTAAGCATGGGCATTAACAGGGCCTATTGATTGGGGCGTGTTTAATCCCGGGCATTAATAGGACCTGTTCAGCGGGGGATGTTTAAGCGTGGGCTTAACAGGGCCTGTTGATTGGGGTGTGTTTAAGCGTGGGCATTAACTGGACCTGTTCATCAGGGTGTGTTTAAGCGCGGGCATTAACAGGACCTGTTCATCAGGTGTGTTTCAGTGCAGGCATTAACAGGACCTTGTCAGTGGGGAGTGTTCAAGTGTGGGCATTAACAGGACCCATTCAGCGAGGAGTGTTTAAGTACGGGCATTAACAGGACCTGTTGATCGGGGATTGTTTAACCACGGGCATTAACAAGACCTGTTGATTGGAGTGTGTTTAAGCCCAGGCATTAACAGGACCTATTGATCGGGGATTGTTTAAGTGCTGGCATTAACAGGACCTGTTCAGTGGGGGATGTTTAAGCGTGTGCATAAGCAGGGCCTGTTGTTTGGGGTGTGTTTAAGTGCGGGCATTAACAGGACCTGATCATTGGGGAGTGTTTAAGTGCAGACATTAACAGGTCCTGTTCATTGGGGAATGTTTAAGTGCGGACATTAACAGGACCTGTTCAGCGGGGAATGTTTAAGTGCGGACATTAACAGGACCTGTTCATCGGGGTGTGTTTAAGTGCGGACATTAACAGGACCTGTTCAGCGGGCAGTGTTTAAGCGCGGGCATTAACAGGACCTGTTCATCGGGGAGTGTTTAAGCGCTGGCATTAACAGAAGCTGTTCATTGGGGGATGTTTAAGCGTGTGCATAAACAGGGCCTGTTGTTTGGGGTGTGTTTAAGCGCGGGCATTAACAGGACCTGATCATTGGGGAGTGTTTAAGTGCAGACATTAACAGGTCCTGTTCATCGGGGAATGTTTAAGTGCGGACATTAACAGGACTTGTTCATCGGGGTGTGTTTAAGTGCGGACATTAACAGGACCTGTTCAGCGGGCAGTGTTTAAGCGCGGGCATTAACAGGACCTGTTGATCGGGGTGTGTTTAAGTGCGGGCATTAACAGCACCTGATCATTGGGGAGTGTTTAAACGTGGGCATTAACAGGGCCTGTTGATCGGTGTGTGTTTAAGCGCGGGCATTAACATGACCTGTTCATCGGGGATTGTTTATGTGCGGGCATTAACATGAGCTGTTCAGCGGGGATTGTTTAAGCGCGGGTATTAACAAGACCTGTTCAGCGGAGGGTGTTTAAGCGCGGGCATTAACAGGACCTGTTCAGCGGGAGGAGTTTAAGCGTGGGCATTAACAAGACCTGTTCATTGGGTTGTGTTTAAGCGTTGGCATTAACCTGACCTGTTCAGCGGGAGGAGTTTAAGCGTGGGCATATAACAAGACCTGATCAGTGGGTCGTGTTTAAGCACAGGCATTAACATGACCTGTTCAGCGGGGTGTGTTTAAGCATGGGCATTAACAGGAACTTGTCAGCGGGGAGTGTTCAAGTGTGGGCATTAACAGGACCCGTTCAGCGGACGTGTTTAAGCGCAGGCATTACCAGGACATTTTCAACGGGGCATGTTTAAGCGCGGGCATTAACAGGACCTGTTCATCGGGGTGTGTTTAAACCCAGGCATTAAGAGGACCTGTTCACCGGGCATTGTTTAAGCGTGGGCATTAACAGGGCCTGTTAATCGGGGTGTGTTTAAGCGCGGGCGTTAACAGGGCCTGTTGATCGGAGTGTGTTTAAGTGCAGACATTAACTGTACCTTTTCATCGGGGTGTGTTTAAGCGTGGGTATTAACAGGACCTGTTCATTGGGGAGTGTTTAACAGCGGGCATTAACAGGACGTGTTCAGCGGGGAGTGTATAAGCACGGGCGTTAACAGGAGCTGTTCAGCGGGGTGTGTTTAACCATGGGCATTAACGGGAGCTGTTCAGTGGGGAGTGTTTAAGTGCGGGCATTAACAGGACCTGTTCATCGGGGAGTGTTTAAGCGCGGGCATTAAGAGGACCTGTTCACTGCGGAGTGTTTCAGTACGGGTATTAACAAGGTCTGTTCAGCAGGGAGTGTTTAAGCACTAACATTAACAGGACCTGTTCACTGGTGAGTGTTTAAGCACGGGCATTAACAGGGCCTGTTCATCGGTGTGTGTTTAAGCGCGGGTATTAACAAGACCTGTTCAGCGGAGGGTGTTTAAGCGCGGGCATTAACAGGAGCTGTTCATTGGGGTGTGTTTAAGTGTGGGCATTAACAGGATCTGTTCAGCGGGGCGTGTTTAAGCGCAGGCATTAACAGGGCCTGTTGATCGGGGTGTGTTTAAGCGCGGGTATTAACAGGACCTGTTCGGCAGGGTGTGTTTAAGCGCAGGCATTAACAGGACCTGTTCGGCAGGGTGTGTTTAAGCCCAGGCCTTAACAGGGCCTGTTGATCGGGGTGTATTTAAGCACGGGTATTAGCAGGACTTGTTCAGTGGGGCGTGTTTAATCATGGGCATTAACTTGACCTGTTCATCAGGGTGTGTTTAAGTGTGGGCATTAACAGGACCTGTTCAGTGGGGCGTGTTTAATCATGGACATTAACTTGACCTGTTCTTTGGGGCGTGTTTAATCATGGGCATTAACATGACCTGTTCATCAGGGAGTGTTTAAGTGCAGGCATTAACAGGACCTTGTCAGTGGGGAGTGTTCAAGTGTGGGCATTAACAGGACCTGTTCAGCGGGGGGTGTTTAAGTGCGGGCATTAACAGGACCTGTTCAGCGGGGAGTGTTTAAGTGCGGGCATTAACAGGACCTTGTCAGCAGGGAGTGTTCAAGTGTGGGCATTAACAGGACCTGTTCAGCGGGGAGTGTTTAAGTGCAGGCATTAACAGGACCTGTTCATGAGGGATTGTTTAAGGGTGAGTATTGACAGGACCTGTTCAGCAGGGGATGTTTAATTGCGGGCATTAACAGGACCTGTTCAGCAGTGAGTGTTTAAGTGCGGGCATTAACAGGAGCTGTTCATTGGGGTGTGTTTAAGTGCGGGCATTAACAGGACCTGTTGATCTGGGTTTGTTTAAGCACTGGCATTAACAGGGCCTCTTCATTGGGGAGTGTTTAAGCGTGGGCATTAGCAGAACCTGTTCATTGATGTGTGTTTAAGCGCGGGCATTAACAGAACCTGTTCATTGATGTGTGTTTAAGCGCGGGCATTAACAGGACCTGTTCATTGATGTGTGTTTAAGCGCGGGCATTAACAGGACCTGTTCAGCCAGGAGTTTTTAAGCACGGGCATTAACAGGACCTGTTTAGTGGGGAGTGTTTAAATGCGGGCATTGACAGGATCTATTCAGTGGGGATTGTTTAAGTGTGGGCATTAACAGGAGCTGTTCATTTTAGGTGTGTTTAAGTGCGGGCATTAACAGGAGCTGTTCATTTTAGGTGTGTTTAAGTGCGGGCATTAACAGGACCTGTTCATTGGGGTGCGTTTAAGCAGGACTTGTGGGGTCAAAATGGTAAGCCGAGCGCCAAATCAGCTTTTGGCACTGATATCACAATCTGCTCACACTTCATGTTTCCAGTGCATGTACTCGGTCCCTTACGAAAAATATACACCATGTGGGCTGTTCAGGAAGTGGCCTGAAGTAGATTGCCGGCCATTTGCAGGGCTCTGGGCTTCCCTATCACCCATTCCAGAGGCAGTTGGGGGCCAAATTTAGTGACCAGGGTGTTCAAGCTTGTTTTCACAGACCTCATAGATACTTATCATATTGAGGTACAGATAAATTTTAAATCTATGTTGCTGTTGATAGGCATGGATCTCAAGTTATTGTTGCTGACAGATTTTGGTGTTCTGATGCAGTCTTGCCAACAGACTTTCCCAAACTTCCAGGCTGGCAAACATTCAAATAGGGAAAAGCGGAAAATATGACACATGAATACCAGTAGGAATGAGTTGCCTGGGTTTTGATGGCGGGACCCAGGAAGGCATACTACCTGTGATGGCCAATTAAGTGGCTGCTGCTTGGGCTGCCCTCCCAGTCAAAGACCTTAGTCCACCCCCAAGAGGTATCAGCCCAGTTGAAGGGCCAACAGCTCAGCAGCGCCACCACTAACAGTGGCCATTGCTGAGGCTGCAACTGCACAGAAAAATAGGGCAGAATTTTCTGCCTAAGATAAAAGCAAAAAACTGCGGATGTTGGAAATCCAAAACAAAAACAAAAATACCTGGAAAAACTCAGCAGGTCTGGCAGTATCTGTAGAGAGGAGCACAGTTAACGTTTCGAGTCCGAATGACCCTTCGACAGAACTAAGTAAAAATAGAAGAGAGGTGAAATATAAGCTGGTTGAAGAGGGGGTGGGACAAGAAGAGCTGGATAGAGGGCCAGTGATAGGAGATAACCAAAAGATGTCATGGACAAAAGGACAAAAATGTGTTGAACGTGGTGATATTATCTGAGGAATGTGCTAATTAGGGGTAGAAAGCAGAACAAGCAAGGTACAGATAGCCCTAGAGGGGGTGGGGTGGGTGAAGGAATCAAAAAAGGCTAAAAGATAGGGATAAAAAAATGGATGGAAGTACATTTAAAAATAATAGAAGTAGGTGGGAAAAGAAAAATCTATATAAATTACTGGACAAAAAGGGGGGGGCGGTGGGGAAATTGGAAAAGGGGTGGGGATGGAGGAGAGAGTTCATGACCTAAAATTGTTGAACTCAATATTCAGTCTGGAAGGCTGTAAAGTGCCTAGTTGGAAGATGAGGTGCTGTTCCTCCAGTTTGCACTGAGCTTCACTGGAACAATGCAGCAAGCCAAGGATGGACATGGGGGCATGAGAGCAGGGTGGTGTGTTGAAATGGCAAGTGACGGAGGTCTGGGTAATGCTTGCGGACAGACCAAAGGTGTATATTTCACCTCTCTTCTATTTTTACTTAGTTCTGTTGAAGGGTCATTCGGACTTGAAATGTTAACTGTATTCCTCTCTGCAGATGCTGCCAGACCTGCTGAGTTTTTCCAGAATTTTCCGCCTGTCGGACAGGCAGGCCTGAGCCAATTGCCAGTGGGCGCTGAGCCAATCACCGCTATCGAAGCGGGCCGCACCGGCATTTTACGTGGGCAGGCCAATTAAGGCCCTCCCAGCGTGATGTCCGCCGGGAAGTGCTATGCGCTCCCTGTGCGGTGGGGGCGGGGGGGTGGTGGGATTCCCTCAGCCGAGAGTGCGCTCTTTCGCACATACACATGAAAGAGCACACTCACCTCCCTGAGGCTAAGTGCTGCCTCAGGGAGATCACTTCGACTTTTAAAACTATTAAAAACAGAGAAAAGAAAAATCCCTTACATGTCCCCTCATGTGACAATGTCACATGAGTTGGGACATGTTCATAATTTACAGAACAACTTTATTACAATTTTTAAAACCCTGCATGAAACCTCATCCCGCCACTGGATGAGGTTTCATGTTTTCTCTATTTGCCGCCGGGGCTCCTGACCTGCCCACCAACCTTAAGGTTGGATGGGCAGGATCTTTAATTGTTTTAATGATCCTGTCAATGGCCTCAATTGGCCATTGACAGGTCAGAGGGCACACAGCTGAATTTGCTGCGCCCCTGCCTTCCTGAAAATTTAAATGGGGCTGGATGACATCAGGGGTCCCGCCCCCTGCTTGCCGACGGCAAAATTCTGCCCATAGAAACTAAGAGCTGGAGTAGACCATTTGGCCTTTCAAGCCTGCTCCCCCATTCAATATGATCAAGGCTGATCCTCTATCTCAAAGCCATGTTCCCCCTTTCTCTCCATACCACTTGGTATATGGATAAGCCACCTCAATGGCCGAGGCACCCTTGAAGAGAGGTAAATAGGGCTGGTGGATTCCGGGGCCAGACAAGCAGACCCTGCTGATCGGGGTCTGGGAGGAGGGGGGTGGCGTGGTGCTGCGGGACAGTCATTAGGCAGAGATGACACTGTTGTCACAGGGATGGCCATTGCTACTTAGGGGGTCCCTCTGTGGCCCATGAAACATTCAAAAATGAGCCTTGTCCCCAACGCCCCCCCCCCCCCCCCCCCCCCCACCCCCCACCCCCACAGTAAGCCTGGGAGGCTATCAGGTTTCACAGGGCAGTCTCCCTATGTGGTGGTGGACCTCCCAACATGGGCAAAATGCCCGCAGGTGTGGGAAGTAGCCCTTCATTGGCCATTTAAGAGGCTCAGTAAGTTCCTGGTGGGCAGCACATTTGCCAACGTTCCTGCTGCTGGCAAAATGGCGGCAGGAAGATGCTGGGCACATGGACACTATCAAACCCTTCCATAATTTTAAAGGCCTCTATTAGGTGATCCCTCAGCCTTCACTTTTCTAAGGAAAAGAGCCCCAGCCTGCTCAGTCTTTCCTGATCATCATAACCTCTCAGTTCTGGTACCCTTGTGAATTTTTTTGCACCTTCCCCAGTGTCTCTATATCAATTTTATAAGATGGAGGTCTGAATTGTACAAAACAGAAAAGCATTAAGTTGGTTTCTAGATCTTTTCTTTAACTTTTTATAGAGAGAAATAAATTTATCCTGTGTCTTTACAAGTTCTGCACAATTGATAAAGTCCAGATACAGCAGTTAAAATGGTTCAATCTGGCAGTTCTTATGCTCACCATGTGGTGGCACCTCAGAGTAATTTAGAAATAAACTTTGCAAAGTCTCAGAACCAATATGATGCCCAGCCCAGAATGTCCAGCACAGATCTGGCTTGACTGGTCCAAGCTGGTCTTTATGCTCCACATGAGCTTCCTTCCACCACCCTGCATCTCACACTATCAATATATCCTGCAAAAACAAAACACTATGAATGCTGGAAATCAGAAATAAAAACAGAAAATGCTGGAAATACTCAGCAGGCCTGACAGCATCAGGTCGTAACCTTTCAACAGAACATATCCTCATGTTCCTTCTTCCGGCATGTGTTTATCCAGCTTTTGCCTAACGCTATCAGCCTAAACTACACCTTGGTACTAAGTCCTACATTTTATCCTGAGTGACCAACTCACTGGGGAAAAAAGTAAAGGACACTTTGACGGGGAGGAGGGGCGGGGTGCTGGTGTAACCTTTGACCATGGGAGCAGAGTTCAGGGGAACAAAGTGCACAGCATCTACAGGGTCAGGGAGATCCAGAAGAGTTGCCCGTAAACAAATCTTTGCTTTTGCAACATTCCACATGCTTTCCTTACAGTCTTTCTCCTTGACCCTGTCGATGCTGTGCGCAGTGCTCTGCACAGTTCCCAAATGCTTCACATTGTTCCCTAACACACACACACCAACACACACATCAACACAAACAGAAACACACACACACACTCGCACACAGAAACACACACCCACACCAACACACACACACACACATACACAGAAACACACTCACCAACCAACAGAAACACACACACAGAAACACACACACACACAGAAACACAGAAACACACACACAGAAACACAGCCCAACTCACCTCCCCAACAGACAAACTCAAAAGCCCTCTCTCTCCAACCCCCTCAGCTGATATCTCAGCAGCCCCTCTAGCCAACCCCCCTTCTCCCACTCACTCAGAGGCCCTAACCCCCAAACCCACTCCCCATGCCCACTCAAAATCTTCTCCTTCCCAAAACTCCTTCTGCCATTAAATCAGCAGACCCTCTACCCCCGACCCTCTGCCCCCAACCCTCACCATTTCATTCTGGACCAGATGGACACCTCTTTGCTTGGCAGCACTCTCCCCCCCACCCCTCCAGCTTGGCAGACCTTACTCCCTCGGGCCTGTGAGACATCCCCCCCCCCCCCCCGACCCCCGGGGCCGGCCAGGACTCTAGATACCACCCTAAGTTAGGTCTGCTGCTGTTGGGACCCTGGACTCCCTCCAAATATCCCCCACATTCCGCCCCACCAGGGGCCCAATGCCCTCACACCTAGCTGCTGAATAATCTTGAGATGAAAACAGAAAATGCTGGAAAAGCTCAGCAGGCCTGGCAGCATCAGTGGAGAGGGAAACAGAGTTAACTTTTTGAGTCCGTATGACTCTCCTTCGGAGCTAAAGATAATTTTAAGTCCTCACTCACTGCTTGGTGCTCAGTCGCTCCACGTGGCTGAATGTGGGCTCTGGCCCGTGCATGAGCAGACATCAAAGATACTGAGGCAGCAGCAAGAGCGGACTCCAGCATTCTCCCCAGTCGCTGCCCGGGGAAATCGGGAGCAAATGGCATCCCGGGCATCCCACGTACAGGTTGTGGGACACAAAGATTCCGTAAGATCTGGGATGGTTGGTCACCCTGTTCTCATCACCCTCTGGGTAAAGAAGTTTCCCCAGATGGTTGTTAGATTTAAATCGTCAGGGGAAATAAGTTAGTGTTAGATTGGCTAAAACTCATTGGCATGTACTGGGTTCACATACAGGAACAATGAAAGCAGGGTTGACCAGCTGGTAACTGCACTGCTCTGTGTCATACCGAGTCACTCAGTCAGAGAGGTGCCAGGTCCTGTTGGTTAGCTGAAATTAGCAGCAGTGGAACAAAGTCACGATTCACTGCAGATGTCCTCAGTTAGAGCAACTTAAACAACCAGGCGCTCACCTCCCAGTTGCTGGCTGCATCACATGAGAATAGAATGAGCCTCAGTTGTCATACTCTGTCCAGGTAGTGAGGTACCGGGCAGTGATCCCAGTTTGAGGGGGGTGCTGTGAGGTACCAGGGAGTGATTCCAGTTTGAGGGGAAGTTGTGAGGTATTGGGGAGTGATTCCAGTTTGAGGGGAGGTTGTGTGGTACTGGGGAGTGATTCCAGTTTGAGGTGGGGGGGGTGGGGGTGCTGTGAAGTACTGGGGAGTGATTCCAGTTTGAGGGGGGAGCTGTGAGGCATTGGGAAAGTGACTGAATCCATCCTTTTATGACCTGGCTCTAATTCTAACATTATACCTTGTTCTTCTGGATTCCTCCATCAGAGGAACTAGTTTTTATTTTTATTCATTCATGGGAAGTGGGATTAAATGGCAAGAGCTGTATTTATTGCCCATCTCTAATTGCCCTTGAGAAGGTGGTGGTTCATTTGATATACATACACCCACAGTGTTGTTAGGGAGGGGTGCATTTCAAGCGGGCTGCTTTGTCCTGGATGGTGTCAAGCTGTTTGAGTGTTGTGGGAGCTGCACTCATCCAGGCATGTGGGGAGTTTTCTATCACACTCCTGACTTGTGCCTTGTAGATGGTAGATGGGCTTTGGGGAATCAGGGGGTGAGTTACTCGTCAAAGGATTCCTAGCCTCTGACCTGCTCTTGTAGCCACATTATTTATATGGCTAATCCAGTTCAGTTTCTGGTCAATGATCATCCCCAGGGTGTTGATAGTGGGGGATTCAGTGATGGTAATGACATTGAATGTTAAGGGGAGATTCTCTCTTGTTGAAGTTTCACTCTATCTAGTCTATTAGATCTTCTTTCATTTTAAACACCTACATTATCTCACCCTTCAAGGGAATGCAACAAGTTTACGCAGCAAAGTCTTGACTGTTGACCATGAGAGGCAGCTGAATAGAATGATGGGATTCTGAGCAAGGAGATACAGTGAGTGAACAGTAATTTCACTGCCCTGTAATAAAAAGATAAAGAGAGGAAAACATTAGGTCAGGCTCACTTGTGATTCAGGGTCAAAGATGATGATCCATCATGTGAGTTGGATTTGCCTGCAACTCCTGTGAGAGGATGATACTGGACCACTTCACTGAATCACTGTTGTTCGTGTTATTCTTCACAGCTGTTTTAATGCAGTTTGCTAGACCATTTCAGAGGGCCATTAACAGTCAACCACATTGGTATGGGTTTTGCAGTCACGTACAGGTCAGACTGGGAAAGGTCTTTGGGTTTGCTTCCTGAAAGGACAATAGTGAATTCCTAATTGACAACTTCCGAGCTTGCTGTGAAGGACAGCAGGCTCCTGATGCTGCTGATCCAGTCTGAGCTGGCAGCTCTGATGCCTTAACAGTGCCACTGAGAGACATGGATGCTGCTGAGGCAGGTAGGACAATGTGAGGCCACCTCAACATGGAAATGCACTCAATTGGATTGGGGGGGGGGGGGGTGGGAAATGTTTGAAATTTAATCTCAGATGGGAGTTAAGGAGGGGAAACACCTCAGGGGAGCTGTCTTTCCTGCCATGATCCCTTCTTTGGGAAATGGAACCTTTGACTCTGATGGCCCCCAATACTGGCACAAGGAGGATCCCTCCATTGAAGTGGTGACCTACTCTCATGCCAGGGCCTGGCCTGTCCCTGGCAAAATGATGGCTTTAATCACTTTGATTGGTTGCTTCCATTCAGCAGGCAGCCGTTCTGATAGAGCTGTCCGCTATTCTCCTGGCTCCCTCCTGTTCACCACCCCTGCTCTGGGAAAAATTCTCCGGCACACTCTCTAGATTTGTTAGTCCAGTAACATAACCACTTTGCTACTGTAGCCACATTGTGTTCTTGAGTTCTGTTTTACAGGGCAGCTAAAAGCCCTGAGCACTTATTAGAGAATGCAAGGATCCTGAGTACAGGGGTGTTATCTAACACGTGGATGACTAGTTGAGCTGAGCAGAGTTACTCATTCATGGATTTAGTAAGGAGTAACAGAATGTGTGAGAAAACAAGCTCCTGATGGCATATAGTACCAGATGGTGCAGTATGGAGCATAAAATTCTGAACCTGGAGAATGATGAGAGTCGGTGACTCACTACCGCAGGGAGTGGTTGAGCTGAATTGAATAGATACATTCAAAGGAAAGCTAGATTTCATTATTTATTCTTTCATGGGATGTGGGCATCGCTGATAAGGGCAGCATTTGTTGCCCGCCCCTAATTGCTCTTGAACTGAATGGCTTGCCAGGCCATTTCAGAGGGCAATTAAGAGTCAACCACACATTATGTAGGCCTGGAGTCACATGTAGGCCAGACCAAGTAAAGACAGCAGATTTCCTTTCCTAAAGGCCATTAGTGAACCAGATGAGGTTTTATGACAATTGATAGTGGTTTCACGGTCACCATTACTGAGACTAGGGGCAGGATTTTGCCCCTGGCGTGTGTGCTCGGTGGAGGCGGTTGGGAAGCCGACTGCTGCCGGCGATTGGCTCTGCACCGCGATTTCACGCTGGTGGGATGATTAAGGCCCACCCAGCATGGAACGCGAGCAGCAGTGCTCAGCTGTGCAGGTGGGGGGAGGAGGGCGAGCGGGCCTAGCACGATTTTCAAGCATGTGTGTAAAAAAGCTCTTCAATCTCCCTGAGGCACGGTGCTGTCTCAGGGAGATGAAGCACTGTTTAAACAAAAAATAAAGGAAATAAAATCGTCATAAAACATGTCCACCCATGTGACTCTGTCACATGAGCTGGGACATATTTTTAATTCAAAAATAAAATTTTTCTTTGATGTTTATTTGCTTTAGGAAACCTCATCTCACCAACCGTTAGGTTGGACGAGCAGCGTAAATTTGAATTGGATTAGTTTCTTCATGGCCTTGATAGGTCTTTTAGTTGTCAGTGGGCACACATCCGACTCTGGTGCATGCCCGCTGAATGAGATATCACGAGACTGCGCAATGACACCTATGGTTTTAATTGCTCCAACACTGGAGACCATACCTTCAGCTGCCTGGGTCCTAATCCCTGCAGTTTCCTCCCTAACCTCTCCCCCTCTGTCTTCCTTTAAGATGCTTGTTAAAATAACCTCTGAGCAGGTTTTTAGCAAGCTGCCTTAATAACTCTTATGAGGCTCGATGTCTAATTTTGTTTGCTAAACTCTTGTGAAGCAACTTGGTATGTATTACTATGTTAATGGTGCTATATGATTGCAATTTGTTGTTTTTGTTGTACTTGTAATGAAACTCCTTATTCCTTACCATGGATGTAATTTCAACCTGTGTCGCAGCAAGGTGGCAGTGAAGGACTTCTTGAGAACTCAGCACTTCCTAATTATGCTTTCTTACTCTAAAGGACACCAGAAAGCGCTGACAGGAAATGGGATCAGGCAGCACGATCTTGACCAGTAATGTTTGAGTATTATTAAAATTTTTAGGTGATAATTTGGGCTTGTTAATGTATTTTTTTCTGGTGAGCTACGAGTGACCTTAGATTTCCAAAATGGCATCTATGGCATACACGTCCACTTGTGTGGCAAAATGCATCAGTCACAGGATGTTACAGCGCATGCAGCACATATCCACCAGAGTTGTGCAAAGCCAGCAGAGCCTGATGTCAGTCAGTGAGGCAGGATCATCTGAAGTCAGGGCTAGCATTCTGGAGCTCAATGCTCCAGCTAATGCCCTCCCTTAACCTCACATATCTGAACACGCGTTCAGCAGCAGTAAGGAACCCCCACCAGCACTATTTAAAGGGTATGTCAACTCCTGAACAGGTCAGCTGCTGATTAACTTCTTCTGGCTATTGCTATGATTCCAGAAGTGTTTGGTGCCTTCTATAGTTATTTCAAGGTAGGCATTCCTTGAAGAATATATATATTTCTTTTATTCCCTTCTATAAAAGCCCACAGGCAGTGGTGTGTGCTAACTTCCAAGCTTCTGCACAAATCAGTCGCATCAATGCATTTAGGCACTAGCAGGCATCCCACATGAAATATAGCATGACTTGGAGAATGAACAGAGGCCACCCAAAGCAGGGTAAGCTGCTGGAAGATAGAGGAGAAGGAGACGGGAGAAGGGCTCTCAGTGGAAGGCCATAAGCACCCAGGTTGTTCAAGGAGCAATTCTCCTAGCTGAACCATAGAGGGGAACAAAGTGTGAGATGCCTGTGCTTTAGAAAGGATGCTCTTACTGAAATCTCACATCAGCTGCAGCTACAACTGCAACTTCAGGGCACGGGCTGCAGGCCTGTGGTTGCCAAGGTGACCATGATGAAAAACTTTTATGCGCCTGGCTCCTGGCTGGAGTAGGAGATGTTTGCAATATCTCCCAGTTTGCCGTCCATCATTGCGTGAGGGAGAGCACTGAGGCTGTCTGCTCAATGAGAGCTAACTACATTTCATTCTCTCTCTCTGGAGAAAAGCAGGCAGAGGGAGCACACAGCCTCGCTAGGATTGCAAGCTTCTCCAGGGTACCATTGACTGCTGTAAATCGCTTTGGGAATGCCGCGTGTCGATTCTGCCTGTACTGGATTGGAGAGGAATCCTACTCCCTCACTATCCAGCTGGTGTGTGCCTTAAACAGAGAATCATACAAGCTAATGTCTGGTATCCTGGCAGTAGTAGTGATGCTCTCGTTCTGTGGCAGTCAGCTGACCCAGCTTCAGTTGAGCTAAACAAAAAGGTTGGACAGTGAAAGATAAGCTGCAGTAGGGAATGTAATAGGGCACTTGGATTGCTCTGCAGGAGTCCTGCAATATTTGATTCATTAAGATTCGTGGTGCTCTGTTGCATAACACACGAACTCACTATCATGAAGGGGCGGCCTTTCCCACCAGCTGTAAGGCAAGCAGTCCAGGAGTAGGAGCATGAGGACAGTGAGGAAGAGGAAGGGAGGAGGCAATTAACACACCCACTTTCTGCCAGAGCTGAATTCATCTGAGTTTAATACCAATAACCCAAGCCCCAATTTTCCATTCACTACAGTCCCACATTCCATATGTTCCCTCTGTCACTGACCATCGCAGCATCCACTTGGCCACAATGCAAAAATAAAACCCACACAAAACCAACATTTCAAATCAAATTTATAAATTAATTCAGGCTAGATTACATAAAAAAGTTAACTAATCACCCTTGTGCCTATCTTGTGTTTGACTTGGCCCAGCCTATTGCTTCTACAGAGCCCTACCCTGGTGGCTGCAGCATGGCTGCTGATTTTCAATGGAGGAGACTGCAGATGGCCTTAGGGGATGACCCTGAGCAGCTCTGGGCCTTGAGAGCCCGGCTATAGACTGCACAATCTTAGCATGGGCAGCAGCAGTCTGGGCTGGCTGGCTGACAGGTGTTCTAAGGAGTCACTGCCACTTTGCCAGGGCAGCTCCTCAGCATTCCAAGTAGTTGGTTGTGACTGCCTGCAAACCTTTTTTGCATTCTGTACTCCACAGCCATGCTGGCAATAGAGTGAGCTTGCATGGCAGCAGTCTGAGCCACTGCTACAGTTTTCAGATGTTGGGAAGTTTCTGCTTGTGCACCAATGGAAGCTGCAACATTGGCAATTGGACTCTGCATCCTGCTCAGACGGAATTGGCCAACACTTTCATGCTGTGAAGAATGGGCTCCAGACTCTATGTAAGTTGCTGCCAGACTCCTCCACTCTCCTTGACATTGACTGTAGCCTTTCTGACATTCATCAAACATTTCATTGTGCATACCCACCTGCATTATTATCTAGGCTGCCCCTTTGCCTCGTCAAAGTGCTCATCTTAATTCTCTATAGCAGAACTTGTGTATGACATTATCCTCCAGAGAGCTGGCACCTGCACTACCCTTGCTCCCTGCCCTGGTTACAGGACATTTCTGCCTGCTGTCTGACCATGTGCTGATTCTTCTTCTAATCTATACGCACAGTGGCATTATCTGACTAATGGTTGCAATTATGAAATCAATTGATGGTGCGGTATCTTTAACATCACTCTCTTGTTGGTGGCCCTCCACTGCCTGGGCTTGGATATCATAGCTTCACCTTTCCCTCACACACTGATATGAGGACTGAGTGATAGAGATTGTTGCTGGTTGAATATTGGGGTTGTGTTGAATTGAGCAGTGACTGAGGCTAGTGGTGCAGTTGGTGGGATGTAACATTTGAAGATGCATTCACTGATCTTGTCCACTCCTGTGAGGTCATTGAGCTTTTCTTGGCACTGCATCAAGGTTCTCGGCTTGTGGAATTGACATCCATGCTATTTGTCCCCCCATTGCCTTTTGAGCATTTGTCCGGAGGGTCTCCTGGCCTCTTGTGGATACCAGACATGCCTATGGCTTTCCATCTCTTTCACCAAGGTGTCCTGTTCTGTGTCAGAAATCCTTGGAGACCACCCTCTTCCTCATTGTTTTCCAGGCCAAATTTCTGCTTGCATGACTGCAAGCACCTGCTCCAGCCACAATACATTGCCCCTTTCACAGGTAAAGGCTAGTTTTAAGCAGTGCAGATTAACTTTCACAAGTGTTCAGAAGTTACAATTTTGCTACCTCCCACCACCCCTTGCCCCCGTTGATGCATGCAGCCAATGAACAGTACAGTTAACGATGGCTGCAAGCAGAAATCATTCAAATAGTCAGGTAATACAAAGTTGATATGCTAACTGCTTCATATTGAATAGGCCTTGACCAACTGCGCACCACGATCCCCATGCCTGTTGTTGGGGATATTCAATTTATTCCCCTTCATTCTTAATCATTTGAAGAATTTAATTTTGGATTTAAAATGCTACAAGGTGTAAAGTTTGAATTATAATAAACTCAAAGGCTCATTGAAGATTACCTGTCACTAGAATTGTTCTGTTGACATCTGTGAGGGACTATTACAGATTGTGATGAAACTAAGCATCAAGCTGATATTCAGGCATTAACTGCACAACAGTGACATTAGGAAGTGTCATTAATGCTCTTTTATGCAGGTATTTAATGCATGCTTCATTACAGCTAGCTTTCTAAAAGGGTTTCTCAGTTGGATTCAGTGTAGCTGATTTGAGTGATATCTTTTCATGAATGAGATGGCAGTGAGGAATGTGGTGGTGAAATGACACTTCAGAATTCCATCAGATTGTTTTGTGAAGAAACCATCGAGCAGAGTAAGAACTGAGACAAGTACTGTATTTTAATTTTTGTGACTTTTCTCACACCCTGGCATTTTAAAAATCTAATATAAATGCAGATATCTGAGATAAAGAATATTATTTCTCAGTTTCATTATAATGCATTATATTGCTAAAGTGGATAATTCTTTAAAGAGTGGTTGGCTTTGATGGATTGGTGTATTTCCAGGCTTCTTCTGCTTGGGCAAGATGAAAGTTGACTCTCTCCTTATCTTAATGAACCATAGAGAAATAACCTGATTAGAAACGTTTCTATTAGTCAGTACTATCCTACCATGATATGGTAATGTAGGACCCAACTATAGACTTAGGTCTCAAAGCACTGGAATCTTTACCCAGGATTAGAATGTGGAACTTGTTACGATCTCTATAGAGTCCAATAATGTTTAAAAGTCACTGAATTTCCAGTGACTGACTAGAAGGATCACGCAGAAAGCTCTCAAGTTTAAGACTTTTACTGTAACAAACAAACTGAAAACAACATGGACTAATCACTGTTTCTGCAGGCAACTTAACTCTAGACTACAGAAAAAATTCCTCCTTTTAACTTTTAAAACAAATGAAAATCCCCCTCCACAGTTATACTTTACATTGTCTCTTAAGTGGACCTTTAATTCTACATAGATCAGTCCAAAGCTATTCTCAGCTCCTGATGGCTTGCTTCCTTTCCCAGCTGGATAAATTCTAATCCCCGAACTGACTTTCACTGTGGGGGTTACCCTGAAGATTCCTTTCTCTATCCAAAGCTAGTTGAATCTTCTAGTTTTGTTTAAATCCTCATGAACTTGGTCTTTTCAATCTGAGCATGAGCTCCCACCTGCATTCTATATGGTGAACAATGTAGAGTCAGCATTTTCTTTGCTTCAGGTGCAGGACTGGCTGCCTCTATCATTCTACTCTTTCTCTCTCTCACTTAGATTCTTGCAGACTGACTTGCCTCTGTGAGTTTCAGGAATATCTTAGAAAAACTCTGTAACCTGATACTGCAATGGCTTGCTATGGACTCTTCTACTCTGAAAGCCCATCCTTCATGACAGCGTGAATCACATGGGTCTTGTATCCAGGTAGAAATGTTAAGTAGCTATCCACTAGACCCCCAACTCATTTCTAGCTTGAAATTAGATAAACAGTTTAAAGTATAACCGTTTACAAACATGACCTTCCAAACACATGACCTCTACCATCTAGAAAGACAAGGGCAGCAGACAGATGGGAATACCACCACCTGGAAGTTCCCCTCCAAGACACACACCATCCTGACTTGGAAATATATATTTACTGTCACTGCGTCAAAATCCTGGAACTCCTTCCCTAACAGCACTGTGGGTGTACCTACATCACATGAACAGCAGTCCAAGTAGACAGATCACCACCACCTTCTCAAGGTCAATTAAAGATGGACAATAAATGCTGGCCTAGCCAACAACGCCCATATCCCATGAATACTTTTTAAAAAACCTGCCTATGAGATTTGGAGACTAGCAGTCTACCTACTGGAATCACAGATGCCCCTGCCATTTCCAATAGTGTTAAAAATCTTGCCTATTCTTCCCAATAAAACAATGTGGGCCCCCCTTTAACCTTTAACAACTAAGCCACCCAGGCTTATTGTAGGGCAGGATTCAGAGCAGGTCACATGGCCCCCTTCATTCCTCTATTTCACCCTAAATTAAAGAGACAGTCCAAATCATAACATTCTTATAAACTTTGTATTTGCAACTGATTTGTTATTACGAAGAATAGTTGAGACAAAGCGCATAGATGCATTTAAAGGGAAGTTAGATGAACACATGATGGAGAAAGGAATAGAACAATATGTAGATATGGAAAGGTAAAGTATTGTGGGAGGAGGCTGGTGTGGAGTTTAAACATGGATAAACCTGTTGGATCGAATGAATGGTTTGTGTGCTGTACATTCTACATAAATAAATGTGCATCAATTCATTCTGGAACTGCTTTCCCTAACACTCCCCCACTAACCTTGCTAGCTCTCTTCCCCACTTCAAAATGTACCTATTTGATGGGGTCTTCAGTTCATTCCTTGAAGTCCTCTTGCAACACTTTGTTCTCCAATCTATTCTTGTGAAGCATCTTGACAAAGTTATTATACAGGCGCAAGTTGAGAATTGGGCAAAAGCTACACCATGCATTAGAAAGAACCCACTGTGAATTAATGTAGTATATTAAACTGGAACAGCTGCAGTCTATGCTATACATATGAGTAATTTAGTGCCTATGGAGAATTCACCCTTTATTTTAACTGTAACACATTTGTGTTTCTTGATAAATAATAAATGTACAAGTTATTAAGTGTGATAACACAGCAGATGCAACAATGAAAAAGCTAGTAGAATTCTGTGTCCAGAAAAAGGAAAGAATACATTTTCATTTATGAAGTATTTTTCATAACCTCAGGATAATCCAAAGTGCTTCTCGGCCAATTAAGGGCTTTTTGAAGTGTAGTCACTGTTATAATGTAGGAAAAACAGCAGCCAATTTTCACACAACAAAGCTCTCTCAAATAGCAACGGGATAATGACCAGATAATCTGTGTTAGTGTTGTTGATTGAAGGATAAATTTTGGTCAGGACTTTAAGGAGAACTTCCCTACCATCCATGAATAGTGCCATAGGATCTTTTATGTCTACTTGCGAATGGCAGACAGGCCTCAGTTTAACATCTCATCTTAAAGAGAGTAACTCGAATAGCGTAGTACTCACTCAGTACTGTGCTGGATACATTGTGCCCAAAGTTTTGGAGTGAGATTTGAACCCATAACTTCTATTACAGAGATAAGAATACAAAGGTAATGTTGAACTTGTAAAATTCTCAGTTGGGTTGTAGCTGGGGTGTTGTTTGCAGTTCATTACAGGGAGGTTGTAAACACAATGGAACTGGTACACTGTCGACTCATTGGAATGTTATCACGGATAAAAAGTTGGAGTAATGAACACATGCTCATGAAGTTAGGGCTTTTTTTGCTGGAGCTGAGAAAGGGAGACCTGCTTAAAAAGAAGTAGGCTTATGATTTAGTAAATGGTGATAAAGTGTTTCCACTGGTTGGTGAGATGATAATGAGAAGGTACAGTCAGAAAAGGAGAAGGGAAGGAAGAGTTGTAAAGATTTCTTTACACGAAAGATGGTTAGAAATGAGGAGTTCTTCATCACAATTGAAGCGGGATCCACACATCCTCTTCCAAGTGAATTTGTTAACTACTTGAAAAAGAGGAATATTAAACAGTTTGGGAGTATGCAGGAGTGGGATTAGACTAGGTGGCTCATGTGGAAAGAAACATTGAACTTTAGATACTGCTGTGTGAAAATGGAACAATGTCCCTCTACGGCTTGAATGAGAAGATAATATTGTCTGCTGTGATTGGGATCTTCAAGGGCACATTTACATTGCCAATTTGGGAGCTCAGACCAATGTGAGATTGTCTCTTGGAGATGTGAGGCATTCACACATTGACAACTTGTATTTATATTTCATATTTAGAATAGTAAAACACTCCAATGTATTTCACAGGAGTGTTACGAAACAAAATTTGACACCTAGCTACATAGGAGGTATTGGGATAGGTGACAGAGGTAGATATTAAGGAGTTTCTTAAAGGAGGAAAGGGAGGTAGTGAGGGTAAGAGGGAATTCCTGAGCCCAGGGCTGAAGGCACAGCCTCCAATGCAATGCAACTTGGGGATGAGCATGAGACCACAATTGAAATACAGGGATCTCAACAGTTTGTTGGGCTGGAGGAGATTACAAAGATAGGGAAGGGCTGATACCATGGAGGGATTTGAAAACACAGATGAGAATGTTAGAATTCTAGAATATAGATATCAGTGCTGGTTTATCTTGTTTTTTTAAAACTCTAGTATACTGCTCCCGAGAAAGCAACATAACCTCAGGATACCACATCAATTTTCCCATGTTAACTGCCCTTATAGTCTGAACTGAACAAAAGACGGTTCACATAAAACCACAATGGATTTCAGAGAGAGAAAAACACGTTGTTCTACTGTCTGCAATGGATACTAATCCCAGGTTTCACATTCATTCAATTCTGTTTAAGCAGTTAGAATCTTTCTGCAGAGAAGGAAGCCATTCAGTCATTGTGTTTGTGCCAGCTCTTGCCGCAGTTGTACTTTCACCCTTACCAACAAACGCTGCGCTCAAAGCATCGCTGTTGCCTCAAGTACTCTTACATGTTCATGCTTTCAAAGTATATGGAATATACCTACCGAGCACCTCCCATGTTAGCTGTTCTGTAGAGTATGAGAAGGAACCAGCATTATGATTTGTGATATGAGGAACATGTAGAATTATGGCAGTGCTAGGGGAGCAGCAAGGTATGAGTCACACCCTTCTTGACTTAAGCAGTTTTACACAAACAGACAGCGAAATAATTTCTTCAGACCTCTGCTCTGCCTGAGCTGGTGATCGCTTCTATTTTTAGAGTAATAAGTTGCTTTAAGTCCACTCTACATGCGCCTGGGAGATTGCCCTCCTGAGCCCTGACTCATACATCACCCGCTGAGAGATTGATCTCTCGTTTCCTTTCCTGATTATTTCAGCAGGTTTGCTTCAAGCAATGTCAATACCCATCCTCAGCTCCTCATTAAAAAACACGGACCAGCTCTAAATACATTCAGCACACGACATTATACAGAAAGATGACCAGGAAGGCTCGTGAACAGAATGGTTTAAATACATGGCTTATTGTACTTTTCCTGAATTGTAAAATTGTATTTTGAGGTCTGAATGCAGAATTTCCTTTCAGTTATCACTAAGGCAGGCAAACTGCCAACCATCAAAAAGAAATAAAGGATTTGTATTTATATAATATCACCCTTCACCTCAGGACATTCGAAAACATTTTTCTGCCAATGAAATACTTTTTGAAGTGCAGTCACTGTTGTAATGTAGGAAATGTGGCAGCCAATTTGTGCACAGCAAGCTCCCACAAAGAGAAATTTGATAATGACCAGATTATGGCCAGAATTTTTCTCTCGCTAGGCGGGCTTGGTGGGAGCCGACTGGAACAGTTGGGAAGCCGGCCACCGCCCACGATCGGCTCCGCATTGCGATTTCACGTGGACGGGCTAATTAAGGCCTTCACTACGTGGATTGCAAGCGGCAGCGCTGAGTGCTACTTGTGCAGATGGGGGGAGGAGGGAGATCGGGTGTGGCGTGCAGTTCACGCATGCGCGCGAAAGAGTGCTTCAATCTCCCAGAGGCACAGGGCTGCCTCAGGGAGATTGAAAAGCTTTTTAAAAAAATTAATAAAGGCAGTAAAAATTTTTTAAAAAGTCCCCTCATGTGACTCTGTCACATGAGATGGGACATGTTTTTAATTCCAAAATAAAGTTTTCATTTAATGTTTGTTTGCTTTAGGAAACTTCATCCCGCTCATGGATGAGGTTTCCTAAAAATTGAAAAGGCTGCTTGAGCTTTTCGCCTGCCTGCCAACTGTAATGTTGGATGGGCAGCATAAATTTGAATTTAATTACCTTGTTAATGGCCTTAATAGGCCTTTCGATTATTGGCGGGTGGCAGCCGACTCTGGTGCGCACCCACCGAATGAAACATTGCCCGAGTGCGCGATGATGTCGGGACGCACGCCCGACATCATCACACGTCATTTTATGCTCGGGTGTGTCAGGTGCGCGCCCGCACACCGAGTGTAAAATTCTGCTCTCTGTGTTTTTTTAATGATGTTGTTTGAAGGATAAATATTGGTCAGGACACTAGGTAGAATTCCCCTGCTCTTCTTTAAAATAGTGCTGCAAGATCTTTTACATCCACCTGAGGGGGTAGATAGAGGTCTGAGTTTAATGTCTTACCTAAAGAACAGCAAGAACAATGCAGCGCTCCCTCAGTGCTGAAGCCTCTGGAGTGGGACTTGAACCCACAGCCTCCTGTCTCAGTTCTACCATCTGGCCCAAGGTTGACACTTTGGCTACACACTAGTCCTGCTACGGAGGTCTCAGATGAGGGCTTTGATGGAGTAGGCTACAGAAGAAGGCTGATGGGTGTACACATTAGGAAACCTGTCAAAAAAGCATCAGCATCAAAGAACATGGACTAGTCGAGCACCAACTTGATACAGGGCTTGCACAGAGCTCAAAGCCCATCTTTTCCAGTGTGGAAATGGTGGCTAAATCCATGACAGCATTTGTGAACCCAACCATGATGGAGCATCTGATAGCTAATTTCTCAGCTTCCATTGCGCGTTAAGCAGCAATCACCCAACATCTGCAGTCTGAGGTTTAAGCTCAGATTGTTGTCAGCATGACTTTGGATGAAAGTGTTCAAAGGAGCATCCAGGCTCTCTGGGCAGTTCAGCAATCTCGTCTCCAACAGATTACTAAGATTGCTGAGGAGTTGCCTCAGGAGAATGGCAGTGGCTCCATGGAGCATGAGCCTAATGCCCTCTGTCAAAATGTCAGCATTTGTGATTACAGCCTTATCATTCCACAGTGCCACTGCTCTTGCTGTCAGTCAGCCAGCCCAGACTGCTGCACCACCAACGCCCAAAACCATGCCGAGACAGTGCAGTACCCAGAATCTCCCAGGTCCAGAGCTGTTTGAGATCATCTTCCAAGACTATCTGCAGCCTTCTCCACTGAAAGTCAGCAACTTTGCACCAGCCATGCTGCAACCACTGCGTTAGAATTGCATTGGAGCACTAGGACATGTGAAGGTATATGGAAGAGGCACTATGGGAATCCACAAGATTGATCGTTTTTTTGGCTTTTCATTTTGGCTACGATAGCCAAGAGGACAATGTGATAGTCAGTGACAGAGAGAAGGTAAGGAATGTGTGGGACTGTTGGTAACCGGGGAACTGATTTCTCTCCTGATTTATTTGTTCACATACAGCCCGAGCAGTGAGAAGCTGTCTAGGTTGATGTCTCCCATCTTCTTCCTCCTCTTCAGTCTTCTCCTCTTCCTCCATCTTCTCCTCATGCTCCTGCTTCTCAGCTTCTCATCGATAGGTATTGGTAAGGGCTGTGTCCGCATAATGCCCAGGTAGTGCAGTGTGTAGCATACCATTAGAAATCTAGGGAGCCTAGATTTCTGGATACTGCAGGGTTCCTCTAGAGCAGTTTAAGTAGCAGAAACATTGTTAGACGATGTCAATGGTCTTCTCTATGAGATTTTTTGGGGCAGCATGGCTTTTATTGTATGCTGGCTGCACATGGGTTGTGGACTTGTGTCATGAACCATGTCATCAACGGACAGCACTTGTAGTGCCCCTTGGTTGTTGTGAAGGTTGAAATATAGCTATCTTGGGTGGACTGCAGTGAAATGAAGTTATCATAACTGCTGCCAGGATACTGGGCATTGACTTGTATAGTGTGCTGTGTATGGTCATATACCAGTTGAGAGAGTGAAATTCCTTGCAGTTCAGTTACATGGCATAATTGACAGGAAATGCATGTAAAGCAATGTGCATGCAGTCAATTGCAGCCTGCACCATGGGGAAACCTGCAATCCTTGCAAATTCTCATGCTTGCTCCATTTACTTCTCTGTGGCAAGAGGGAATAAAGTGAAGTTGTTTCTCCTTGCACGAAGTGTCTCAGCGACCTCCCTTCTGCAGCAGTGCACTGCAAACTGTGAGATATTGCTAATATCTTCAGAGAGGAGGGGCAGATGCATAATAGCTCATAGTCATGGCCATTTGCACAGCCACCAGCCTGCTTTGAGGTTGAAGTTATGGTTGTAGCAGATTTCAATGGAAGTCTCCTTAGGGAAGTGCAGATGTCTCAAACATCGGTTGCCAGCTGAAGCTCCTGTTATTGGAGAAATACAGGAATGACAGGAAGTTCCGTGAAGGTCCTCTCCTGCTATAACTTTGGTCAAGTTGAGAGAGACTACCATTCATACGTATACAGGGGTGGGGCAGCGGGGAGTGGTTCTGTTATGATCGTACAATTGAAGATGCTGTTTTGAAATACTCCCCCAATATATACATTAATCATTAATAAAAAGGGATTGCAGTAATTATGGTTTTACTTATTGTGTAATGTACCTTTAAGAATAATACATGTTAAGGAAGATCACATGATCTGTAGTAACCAATAAGAGAGTAGTGTGGGCTACCTCAGCAGTCAGTGTAGAAATGGAATTGGATTTGAAAGCATGTGTGTAGTTGCTGCTGAGTATATTGTAAATAAACTTAATGTTTCCACTCAAGAAATGTCTGCAGATCAACTCTATTATTAATAGTCGGCCAACTTATAGCAGGAATCATGGTTATAATGTTGACTAAAATTTTTCGCAAATCTGCACCAATCCCTTTAAACATGACACTTTCCCAGAAGCGTCAGAAATCCTCCTCTCTTCAGTCCCAGCATCCAGCAGAGCATGATACAGATTTCAGGCAGTAGAGATTGTCTCTGGAGAGGTTTGACTTTGGGAAACTACAATCATTTTCCAACATTTTGAGGCTATTATATTCTGCTTGCAGTCAGGCTCCGCTCCATTTGGTACCCCTGCCTCATTTCTTTCTCACTGCAGTGATGCTTGTAATCCATTTGAAAGATAAAAAGAGTTTATAATTTCAGATTTAAGAGCTTCATCTTCTGAAATATCTGAAACAGGCAGCTTATATTAAAAAGTAATACCTGTAGAGGAAAGGGGAAACATATCACCATCTCTGATCATAGTTGTTGTATTTTTGCTCAGTGCAGTCACTATGCCCCAGGCTACAGAAGTTTGACAGCTGGAACTCTGCAAGTTCCTTTATTTGGTCAGAACGGCTCTTTTCCAGAGTCTGCCACAGGCTTTCCTCTGTGTGTTTGAAAATGGAATGACTAGAACAGCTTATTAATGTGACTATCTTCTAGACACTAGAGTTGGAAGCTATGAAAGGTAGGTACAAAATACAACTACACAGAAGTGGCAGCACAGATATGGGCCCTTCAGTCCCACTGCTCTGTGTCAGTGTTTAAACTTCATACAAGCCTCCTCCCACTCTATTTATTTCAACTAACGCCATTCTCCATCATCTAGCTTCCCTATAAAGGCATCTATGCCATTCACCTAAATCAGTCTGTGTGGTAGTGAGATCCACATTCTCAGTGAACACTTGCTGCCATTGATCCTTGTTAAGACATTAAGAGCTGCAGCATCCCACTTGCCCTGAGATGTGTATGTAATAGCTAGGTAGGAAATACAGAAAAGAGATTTCTCTTTTAAAAATGTCCTGATGCCATTTGCTATGAACCCATTTAAAGGGGTAGGTTCACATAGCGATACAAAAAAAATACAGACTGCATTTATATAGCAACTTTTATGACCACAACACCCCAAAGTGCCTTACACCAATGAATTTTTTTGAAGTGTGGGCACTGCTGTAATGTGGGAAACATGGCAGCCAATTTGCACACATAAAGGCCCCACAAGCAGCAATGTGACAATGACAAGATAATCTGTTTTTGTGATAGTGTTTGAAGAATAAATATTGGCCAGGACACTAGCCATAACTCCCGCACTCTTCTTTGAAATAATGCCATAAGAGGAGGTGGGCAGGGCCTCAGTTTAACATCTCATTCTAAAGATAGCATCTCCAATAGTGCAGCACTCCCTCAGTACTACATTGCGAATGTCAGCCTAGATTATGTGCTCAAGTGAGGATTTCATTCCACAGCCTTCTGACTCGCTGGAGAGAGTGTTACCCACTGAGCCAAAGCTGACAAGTTAGATACAAGCCCCACACTAATTCCTTCAATGGGATGGTCCTCCCTACTTTTTTCCCTTAGGTTCTGTACTGAGGCTGAATTGTTCTTGGTCACTTCAATTCACAGCTAAACATCATGAGTCTCCTTTTTTTACATTGTTCCACACTCATATCCTCACTCAATGTCACCCTTAACATTATCATAAAAGCATCCAGTGGTTAATCCCATCATTTCACTATTCCTTGAGGTCTCAATCACCAACAGGGTTATCCTGGACCACTTCCATCTCCTTTACTGCCCCTCCCCCCACCCCATCCCCACATTGCCTTATCTCCTAACTCACAACAGGCTAGTTATCACCCAAGACTCTTGCCATTGATCATGTGGGCTAATGAGGTACTGTTAGCTCTGTTGGTAATACGCTTACCTCTCAGATTTTGAGTTCAAGCCCCAATTCAAGATTTGACAACATAATGTAGGCTGACATCCCAGAGCACTACTGAGGGAGTGCTGCACTGTTAGGGTATTGCCCTTCACCTGAACCGTTAAACCAAGGTCCTCGCAGTGGGAATCAAAATATTTTATGAAACCATGGAGAAGAGCAGGGGAGTTCTCGTGGTGTTCCAGTCAGCATTTATCCTTCAACAAATATTAAAACAGATATTTGGTCATTTAACTTTTTGCTGTTTGGTGGATCTTGCTGTGTGCAAGTTCACTGCCACATTTCTCAACATTACGATAGTGACTTCAATGTACTTCATGCTTTAATATGTGAAAGGCATTATAGAAATGCAAGTCTTTCTGTCTGACTGTGGAAAGTGCTTTCTTGTAGCTCCTTTACAAATTCCCTCTTGTGCTATGAACATCTCTCCCTCCAACCAGCACAACATCTCGACCTCTACTGACTTGCAAACCGCTCTTTATGCTCCTCCCTATCTTTACCACTCTTGTTTCTCACAAGTAATTAATTGTCTCTCACCCCTGTCCTTGCCTCCTGGTACAATTCCACATTCATCCTTAGAATCAAAGGGCTGTAATCCTGAGTTACAGATACCATTTGGTCATTCATTGACACTCCACCCTTTGAAGTCAATGGAGAAGAAAATGAAGTGTTGTGTAAATGTGACTGCTGATTCTTTATTCCAACACCATTTCCTAAAAGCAATCTCACTCTCAGAACATCACTATCAACTCATGCCACCAATCTCAGCTTGAGCATAACGTTCTAGTGTCTTTTTTCAGATTGTTTTAGACAATGTACAGGCAGTCCGATGAGTAAATTCACAGGGATGGGTCTGAGCTCCAATCACCCTCCTCATGCACTGACTTCCACTGCTTGATTTATAGAATGAAAAAGAGCACACCTTGCATCGAAGTATAATGTTCTGTTTGATGGTGATAAAGAGTGAAGGACAACCTAATGACCAGAGACGATAAGGATTAGATCATCAAACGGATGGAAGTGTAGATAGTTTAGGCCCCTGGGAATGCAGGGGATGGGCTAGATAAGGTGGAAGGTACAGTATTAATGGAAAATGTCATTCTACAGTTAACTTGAAAAGTCGTCTTTTGAAAAACAAACCTGATTTCTGGTGATTTTGTTTAGCAGATCACTAAGATGTACACCACGCATTAGCTGAAGAACTCATTCTTTACTCAGCTTCTTAACTCTATGCTTGAGGCTGTTGCTGATGCAGTGAAACAGTGAAGTGCTTCTCTGTCTACATCCTCCTCTACACAATGAAGGAAAATATTTTTTGCTGGTGAGATGTATGAAGCGAGGAAGGTTGCATCTAGTTTTTCATTAAGACCAGTGAATGGCAGAAAATGGATCATTACAGTTATCTCCTACTCCTGTCTTTCTCTTTTCTGGTCTATATGTCTGCCTCCCCATTTCTCTCTCCTCCTTTAACACATTTTTTCTGGCCACTGTATGAGGCTGAACCAGACTGTACACAACCTTGGAGCCCAGATTGATCCTGAGTTCATCTTCTGACTCCTTAGCCACCATCTCCCATTTGCATCCACTTCCACCTCAATAACATCATTTGTCTTTGCCCCCATCTCAGCTCATTCATGCCTTTTTTTATCTCTGGTTTTGACTATTCCAATGCACTCCTGGATAGCTTCCTGCCTTGTCCACTCAGAAAACATGAAGTCATTCAAAAATCTGTTGCCTGCACCTGGATTTTACAATCTCCCACCAGTGGGTCTGAAGGCATGGGGGGTCATAAAGTGCAAGTATGGCCTGCCTGTCCATCCACTACCTTTCCGAAGTTTTGCGGAGGGTGGTGGAGGTGTTGGATGGCCCACCCGCCATTGGGCCTATCGAGGTACTAAAGTGGCCAATTAATGGCCACTTAAGTGCCTCATTCCACCTCTGCTGCTATTTTGCCCACAGCATGGGCAGGCCCAGCAGCTTTAGTTGCATGGGCTGGTGCCAGGAAAAGGGGCGGGGTCTTTCTTTGGGGGTTCCCTGTGCCTAATGGAGCAACCGCCCACCACCCCCAGGTCTTACCACCCCCATTTTTAACTCTCCCTCCTGGCCTCTCAAACCTGGCCACCCCCCGCTTCTTGGGGTCTACCAGCCTGGCCCTGGCAATACTCCAGACTTACCTGAAGTCTGGCTTCCATTGACTCCTCTTCTTCAGCAGCTAGCTGTAGCCTCAGCAGTGGCCACTGCTCAAACCTGGCGCTGCTTGGACTACAGAGCTGTCAGCCAATCTGATCGGAGCAAGCATGTGCCTTCACTAGGTTGGCAGGCTTCCTCATGGTACATTGCAAATCTCAGTGACTCTTTTAAAACACAGTGGATGGCAAATTGTGAGATGTGGCAAATATCTTCAGATCCAGCCTGGAAGGAGCTAGATGCCATGGTCACCTTCACAGCCACTGGCAATGTCATCCTCTGAGCTTGGTGTTGTGGCTGGCCCAGATGGGGGGAGTTCAATGAGGACATTCTTACTGCAGCATTAGGAGTCTCACACATTGTTCCTTCTCCTGAGATTCAGGTAGGAGAATTGATCACTGCAAACCCTGGGCAGGTACGGCCCCCTGCTGAAAGCCCTCCTTCATCTCCTCCTACCCCACATCCCTCGTCCCTCTTCCAGCAGCTTGTTCTGCTCTGCATACCCTCTGTTCAAGTCATGCTGAATTCCAAGGGGAATGCTTATGTTTGCAGTCACATCTAAAAGCAATGGATTTTATACAGAAGCCTTGAAGTCAGCAAAAGGTTTTCCAACACCTATCACACCACACCGTGTAGTGTGCAATTTGAAACAAGTGCAGAAAGAACCAGGTTATACCACTCCCACTTTTAATTGTAAAATCATTACAACAGCCAGAAAAAAATCAACCAGTGTCTAACCTGTAGCTGATGGTCCCTTTAGATAGTGCTGGAGAGCTGGGGTGTCCTTGCTGCTTCTAAAAGCATTTTCAGCTGCGTGAGATTGAGTGAGGGCATTAGTGGGAACATTGAGATCCAGAATGGCCCCATTAGTGTCAAATTAACATCATGATCTACCTACTGTGCGTACATCTCCTGAATGGTCGCTGCATGTACCCTCACCAATACATCGTACGGCATGATTCATCCCCCACGCGTGCACACTTGTGATGGACATCACTTTGGACCAATAAGGGTGGTAACATCCTTTGAGGTATCCTGAGGTTGTGAAAGGCTCTATGTAAATGTAAGTCTTCCTTTCTTTCTTAAGGCCTGAGGTCCATTATTGGACCCTCAGCTGCGCCATTCAGGTGCAGGGATTGTAAACATGAGCAAGTCTGAATTTCTAACCAACATATATCACCCAGTAAAGGTTTAGCAATATCTTGCTGGCTAAATAAACAAGCAAAACCATTAACTCAAAAAACTGACTTCCAGGTCAACTATAACAGAATCGTACAGAAATCATTTTTTGGAAAAATTGTAGTAATGTGAAGTATTCCCAGATCCTCAAGGGCCAAAGCTCCACCTGTTGATTATCGTATGATATGGCAGAGTTACAATTGCTAATGTCTGAATGAAGCAGATGTGCACCATCCAGACAAGCTGAAATCTCAGATACAACCAAACAAATGACTACTGGCAGATAGGAAACAGCCTTTTCGTCCCATAAATTGTCATGCATAATTGCAACACCTAGTATATCACAATACATACACTCCCGACTACCCCACCCAAGAACAGTTGATCTCCCAGGAGAGTCATAAAACCAGATAAAACCCCATGCTAATTTGGCAAAGCAAAATCTGCGAACTCCTCTTCGACTCTCGTAGCTGAGCAGTCCAGGAGATCCCTCTCCTATAGATCTCTGTGAGTGAAATCTTCCCAGCCCCCTGGAAGCAGTTTTGGAGCGGCGTCAGAAGAAAATTTTGGAAGTTACACATCAGGTTGGCTCCCCAACCTGTTTCCGCCTTAGTTTATTTTTGCCAGAGGTGGGCTCTAAGTGGCAGTGGCTACCCACCCAGCAGGGTCGGAGAGCCAATTATGGTCAATTAACGGCCCACTTATGGCCAAGTTGCAGATGCCACTGGTATTTTCCAGGGAGGCTAGCAGCAACTGGGAGGCAGCGTCCCAGTGGCAGTTCGGAGGGGCAGCAGTCCCTGATCTCTCTGGTCCTATTATGGAGCCCCATGATTACAAAGGCCACAGCTTGGGTCATGACCATCCCTATGGAAAGGCTTCCCCTCTACATTGATGGCCCTAAGAGCTGTATCTCTTCCTTATATTTAAATCTTTAACCAGCTTCTGAGGGCAGCTCCATATGAACATGCAAAATAGAAGCAGGAGTAGGCCATTCGACTCCTTGAGCCTGCTCCGCCATTCAATAAGATCATGGCTGATCTGCTTGTGTTTCAAGTTCTACATCCCCATCCACCCCCGATAACTTTTGATTCCCTTGCCTAACAAGAATCTAACTACCTCTGCCTTAAAAATATTCAGTGACCCTGCTTCCACTGCCTTCAGAGGCAGTGAGTTCAATAGTTGTACAACCCTCTGAGAGAAAAAAATTCTCCTCATTTCTTTTCTAAAAGGGCAACCCCTAATTTTAAAACAGTGCACCCTGATTCTGGATTCACCCACAAGAAGAAACATGGTTTCCATTTCCACCTTGTTAAGGACGTTCAGGATCTTGTTTACTTCAGTCAAGTCACCCTTCACTCTTCTAAACTCCAGTGGAAACAAGCCCAGTCTATCCAACCTATCCTTGTAAGACAACCCACTCATTCCAGGTATCAATCTAGTAAACCTCCTCTGAACCGCCTCCAACACATTTGCATTCTTCTTTAAATAAGGAGACCAAAACTGCACACAATATTTGAGATGTGGTCTCATCAATGTCCTGTATAACTGAAGCATAACATCCTTACTTTTATGTTCAATTCCTCTTGTAATAAAGGATAGCATTCCATTAGCCTTCCTGATTACATGTTATACCTGCATACTAACTTTTTGTGACTCATGTATGAGAACACCTAGATCCCTCTGCACCTCAGAATTTGCAGTCGTTTTGCATTTCAGTAATACTCTGCTCTTTTAATCTTCCTGACAAACATTTCAACTTCAAATTTAGGTACCATACCTTCGCTCCCGTCACCTAAGTCATTGATGTAAATTGTAAAAAATGTGGCCCCAGCACAGACCACTACGGGACATACTGCCAATTAGACAAAGGTTCATTTATGCATACTCTCTGTTTTCTGCCAGCCGTCCAATCTTCTATCCAGGCTAATATGTTACAACTGTGCCATGAGCTTTTATTTTCCACAATAATCTTTGATGTGGCACCTTATCAAATGCTCTTGAGATTCTCAAACGCAATGACAAAGCTTTTCAGAAGCTCAATATCTTGTGGAATAATTCACACGATGTATAAATATCATCTCAATGTGTTGTTAAAATTTCCTTTCGGAAAAATTATCAGCCTTGAAATTGACCAAAAACCCACATAAATGAAAAGGAACAGTTAAACAGAAGTAGAGAGATGCAGGCAAGGGTCCAGGATATGACAACAGGGCAATAAGTTGCATTTATATAGCACCTTTAGCTAGTAAAATGTCCCAAGGTGCTTTACAGGAATGTAATCAGATAAAAATTGACACTGAGCCATTTAAGGTGATATTAGGACAGATAAAGCTTGGTCAAAGAGATAGGTTTTAAGGAGCATCTAACTGGAGCTGAGAGGTAGCAAGGATAAAATTTAGGGAGTGAATTCCAGAGCTTAGGGTCTAGGCAACTGAAGGCATGTCCATCAATTTTGGAGTGCTGAAGATCCAGGATGGTCAAGGGGCCAGAATTAGAGGAGTACAAAGATCTCAAAGGGCTGTAGGGATATAGGATGTTACAGAGATAGGGAGGGGAAAGAGCATAGAGGGATTTGTTGCCAATGTATGTCATCGAGAGGGGGTTGATTGGTGAACAAGGTTTGGGAATGGATTTTATGGGGCCCTGTGTTCCCCATTTTCTGCTCCCCCACCGCCAGATAAAAAGTTGGTCGGGACCCCACCCGCGATAAAGCCGGCAGCCCCACAGCCATTTAAAATTGGCGATAATTAGCTTAAGGCGTGACTGTGGGTTCAGTCTTCCTAATATTTAATTCAATGAAATTTCTGCTCACCTTGTACTGGATGTTGGACAGGCAGTCTGACAACTTAGAGGCAATGCTGCTCTATTGAAGTCCTCTAGAGCAGAATTCGTATGCAACCTCACTTCTTGTGAACCCCCTGTCCTGGCTGTTGCACACTCATGCCTGATGTCTCACCACATGTAGATCCTGCCTCAGACCTATTCTGTAAGATATGTGCAGGGTGGGTATCTGAGCTGATGGCTTTGAGTGCGAAGTCAAGCCAAATCTCATCATCACTCTCTTGGTGTTCCTCCACTGCCTGGTCGGCTTGCCCCCTCTTGGGCATCTCAATGCAAAAAAGGCACCAGGATAAGGTTGTAGTAAGGGGAGGTCAGGAATGTTTAGACCATGATTAGCTTGTATATCAGAAGAGATTGTGGGATGAGGAGATACAAGAGGGAGAATTAGACATTGAGGATACTGATATCTTCAATGAATTCAGCTCCTTTACTGGCCATGGCCTCAGCAGTGAGTCTCCCAATAATGGCCAGCGCTGTTTCCTCCATGGGGGTTAGAGGGTTAGCCATGCCTGTTCCATGTCAGTTAGTTTCTGCTGTCTCCTGTTGCATGTTAAATTGCTCTGCAAGAGGGAAGGCATAGTGTCAGTGAATTTCTGCATCTGTTTGGCTGACATGGTTGTCATAGTTGAATAGCTGGTAGTGTGCACAGCTTGTGAGATGTGGTTGTGATGCTTACAGCAGTGTTAAGCATGTAAGGGTGTGGTTAAACATATGAACAATAGGCATGGGAATTGATTGATAGGGGTCCTCAGTGGGTGAGTGATGGGGATGTGGTGAATTGAGCATTGGCTGGTGATGCAGTTGGTGGTAAAACATTTTGAAGTTGCATTTACTGACCTTGATCACTCATGTAAGGTCGTTGAACTTCTTGTGGCACTGCATCCAGATCTTTGAGGCTTTGCTGCTGGCATTGACCTTCATGGCTATCTGCTTCTACTGCTTTTCAACTGTCTGAAAGGAAGGCCTCTACACCACTGTGTGTACAGGACATCTCTCCTCCTCCATTTCCTCCAGAAAGACCTCCAGTGCAGCATCTGAAAACCTTGTTACCCACTCTCCCCAATCTTCACTCTTTCCCAGTTCAGATTTTTTCACCATGACTGCTCCAGCCACAATGTATCACACTTTTAGAGGTGTAGGTTTCATTTTAAGCAGTGCAGGCTAGCTTTAAGAGCTGCTTGCTACTCAAGATATCGACCCCTTGCTGATAGCACTGGCTGAACTCATAAGAATATAAGAAGTAGGAGCAGGAGTAGGCCATTCAGCCCCTCAAGTCTGCCCTGCCATTCAATAAGATCATGGCTGATCTGCCCCAGGCCTCAGCTCCTCTTTCATGCCAGTTCCTCATAACCCTCAACTCCCCGGTATTTCAAAAATCTACCTACCTCCTCTTCAAATACTTTCAGTGATCTAGCCTCCACAACTGTCCGGAGTAGAGAATCCAGACATTCACTACCCTCTGAGAGAAGAAATTCCTTTGCATCTCAGTTTTAAATGAGTGCCCCCTTATTCTGTAACTCTGTCCCCTAGTTTGAGATTCCCCACTAGTGGAAAAATCTTCTCAACATCTACACTGTCAAGCCCGCTCAGAAACTTGTACGTTTCAATAAGATCACCCCTCATTCTTCTAAACTCTAATGAATAAAGGCCTAACCTGTTTAGCCTTTCTTGATATGTCAACACCTTCATCCCAGGAATCAGCCTTGTGAATATCTTTTGAACTGCCTCCAATGCCAATATATCCTTTCTTAATTACGGGGACCAAATCTGTACACAGTACTCCAGCTGCGGCCTCACCAACACCCTGTACAGTTGTAACAAGACTTCCCTATTTTCAAACTCCAACCCCCTAGCAATACAGGCCAAATCTCCATTTGATTTCTTAATTACTTGCTGCACCTACATGCTAACTTTTTGTGTTTCATGCACAAGAACACCCAGATCCCTCTGTGCTGCACTTATTTGGAGTCTCTCTCCATTTAAATAATATTCTTCCTTTTCATTCTTCCTACCAAAATGCATGACCTCACCCTTTCCTACATTAAACTTCACCTGCCAAGTTTTTGCCCACTCACTCAACCTATCTATATCCCCTTACAGATTCCTTATGTCTTCATCACAACATACCTTCCCACTTATTTTTGTGTCATCAAAAATTTGGATACATTATACTCTGCCCCCCCTCCAAGTCATTAATATAGATAGTAAATTATTGAGGCCCTAGGACTGATCCTTGTGATCCTTGCAAAATTAAGAAATAATTGTAGGGGAAACATTTTATCAACATCTACTAACAGATATATTAAAAGCCTAAAAGTACCAACCTGAAAAAGACCCAGTAATCCCAAATCTCTATCTTCTGTGTGTTCACCAATCCCCAATCCATGCTAATACATTACAGCCTTGGTTCAAACATGAACAAAAGAACTGAACTCCTCAGGTGAAGTGAGAGTGACTGAGTGTAGCATTTGCTAGGAGCCCTAGCAAAACTGATGTCAATGCGAATCAAGGGGAAAACTCTCCACTAGTTGGATTTATACCTAGCACAAAGGAAGATGGTTGTGGTTGTTGGAGGTCTGTCATCTCAGCTCCAAGACATCACTGCAGGAGTTCCTCAGGGTAGTGTCCTTGGCTCAACCATCTTTAGCTGCTTCATCAATGACCTTCCTTCCATCATAAGGTCAGAAATGAGGATGTTCGCTGTTGATTGCACAATGTTCGGCACCATTCGTGACTCTTCAGATACTGAAGCAGTCCATATCCAAATGCAGCAAGACCTGGACAATGTCCAGGCTTAGGCTGACCAGTGGTAAGTAACATTTGCACCACACAAGTGCCAGGCAATGACCATCTCCAAAAAGAGAGAATCTAACCATTGCCCCTTGACGTTTAATGGCGTTACCATCACTGAATCCCCCACTATCAACATCCTGGGGGTTACCATTGACCAGAAACTGAACTGGACTAGCCTAATAAATACTGTGGTTACAAGAGCAGGTCAGAGGCTAGGAATCATGCAATGAGTAACTCACCTCCTGAGTCCCCAAAGCTGTCCACCATCTACAAGGCACAAGTCAGGAGTGTGATGGAATAGTCTGCACTTGCCTGGATGAGTGCAGCTCCCACAACACTCAAGAAGCTTGACACTGTCCAGGACAAAGCAGCCTGCTTGATTGGCACCACATCCAGAAACATTCACTCCGTCCGCCACCGATGCACAGTAGAAGCAGCGTATACCATCTACAAGATGCACTGCAGGAATTCACCAAGGGTCTTTAAACAGCACCTTCTAAACCCACGACTATTGCCATCTAGAAGGACAAGGGCAGCAGATAGATGGGAACACCACCACCTGGAAGTTCCCCTCCAAGTCATTCACCATCCTGACTTGGAAATATATTGGCGTTCCTTCACTGTCGCTAGGTCAAAATCCTGGAACTGCCTTCCTAACAGCACTGTGGATGTACCTACACCACATGGATTGCAGGGCTTCCAGAAGGCAACTCACCACCACCCTCTCCAGGGGCACTCGGGATGGGCAATAAATGCTGATCCAGCCAGCGAACGCACATCCCGTGAATGAATTAAAAAAAAGAACTCCAGCAAATTTGTCAAACATGATTTGCCTTTCACAAAGCCATGTTGACTCTGTTTGATTGCGTTAAGCTTTTCTAAATGTCCTACTATTTCTTCCTTAATAATGGGTTCTAGCATTTTCCCAATGACAGATATTAGGCTGTTTAGCCTATAGTTTCCTCTTTTTTATTTACCTCCCTTCTTGAACAGGGCGTCACATTAGTAGTTTTTGCAATCTGCTGGGACCCTCCCAGAATCCAGTGAGTTCTGGAATATTTTGACCAATGCCTCCACTATCTCTGCAGCCACTACCTTTAAAACCCTTGGATGTAGGCTATCAGGTCCTGGCGACTTGTCTGCCTTTAGCCCTATTAGTTTGTCAAATACTTTGTTTCTTGTGATGGAGACTGTTACAAGATCTTTCCTCCCATTAGCTCCTTGCTTATCTGATATCTTGAGATGTTTACAGTGTCCTCCACTGTGAAGGCCGATGCAAAATATTGATTTAAATTATCTGCCATTTCCCTGTTCCCCATTATCAATTCTCCAGTCTCATCATCCAAGGGGCCCATGCTCAGTTTGGCCATTCTTTTTCTTTTTATATACCCGTAGAAGCTCTTGCTGTTTGTTTTTATATTTCTTGCCAATTTAATATCAGAATCAATTTTGTCCCTCTTTATTAACTTTTAAGTCATCCACTGCTGGTCCTTAAAAAAAAACTCAAACCCCTGGTCTACCACTATTTTTCGCTGATTTGTATGCCTATGTTCTTGATTGTATACTCCATTTGACCAGCTTTGTTAACCATGCATGGTTCATCCTTCTCATCGAGTCCATCTTTTTGACCAGGATAAATTTTTGCTGAGCGTTATGAAATAGCTTCTTAAAGATCTACCACTGCTCACCTACTGACCTTCCCCTTCGTCTATTTTCCCAGCCAGTTTTAGACAACTCTTTCCTTATACCTCTGTAATTGCCCTTATTTAAGTTGAGGGCACTGGTTTGAGACCCGAATTGCATGCCTTCAAACTGAATTTGAAATTCTACCATGTTGTGATTGCAACCCCCTAAAGGATCCTTAACTTTGATATCCCTTATTAATCCTACCTGATTACGCATTACTAGATCTAAAATAGCCTGTTCCCAGGTAGGTTCTGCAATGTATTGCTCTAAGAAACAGTCCCTGATGTACTCTACAAATTCATCTTCCATGTTACCTCTGCCAATTTGATTTGTCCAGTCAATATGCAGATTAAAATAACCCATGACAATTATAGCACCCTTGTTACATGCCTACATTATTTCCTGCTTTACAGTTTGTCCTACAGTGAGGCAACTCTTCGGGGGCCCAAAGATGACTCCCACCCATGACTTCTTCCCCTTGCTATTCCTTATTTCCACCCAAACTGATTCCACATCACTCTCTAGTATACCTTTTTCACTACTCACCACCGCACTGATATCTTCCTTTATTAACAAAGCTACCCCTCTTCCTTTTCCTTTTTGGCTATTTTTTCGGAACATCGAATACCTTTGAATATTGAGTTCCCAGTCTTGGTCACCCTGCAACCAGGTCTCTGTGATAACTATCAAGTCATATTCATTTATTTCTATTTGTGCCATCAACTCATCTATATTGTTACAAATGCTGCATGCATTCAGATAAAGAGCCTTAAGCTTTGGCTTTTTACCATTATTACTTATTCTGGTTCTAATTTCTGCTGCGCTGTTCTACTTATATTTTCTGCCACTTCCTGTCACACTTTGATTATCGTTCACTTCTTCACTACTCTGCACCTCTGCTCTCTCGTTTCTTATTGATTTCTTAAACTTTCCTACAATTGAACCCTCCCTCCCAAACTAATTCGTTCACAGCCCTATCTATAACCCTAGTTATACGATTCACCAGGACACTGGTCCCATTATGGTTCAGATGAAGCCTGTCCTAATGGAACAGCTCTCTCCTTCCCCAGTACTGGTGTCAGTGCCCCATGAATTGGAACCCATTTCTCCAACACCAAACTTTGAACCATGCAATTACCTCTCTAATCTTATTTACCCTACGCCAATTTGCAGTAATCCGGAGATTATTACTTTTGTGGTTCTGCTTTTTTAATTTAGCCCTGAGCTGCTCATAGTTCTTCAGCAGAACTTCTTGCCTAGAGCAACCTATGTCGTTGATACCTACATGGGCCAAGACACCTGGATCCTTCCCCTCCCACTCCAAGTTCCTCTCCAGAAAATGTGTCCTTAATCTTGGCACCAGGTAGGCAACACAGCCTTCGGGACTCTCGGTCTTTGCTGCAGAGAACAGTATCTATTCCCTAAATATTGCTATCCCCATTACTATTACATTTCTCTTTTCTCCCCCCACTTGAATTGTGCTCTGTACCACAGCGATGTAGTCAGTTCAATCATCCTCCCTGCAGTCTGTGTCCTCATCCACACCGGGAGCAAGAACTTCATACCTATTGGACAAGGTGCACAGGCTGAGGCTCCTCCAAAACTAAATTCTGGATCTCCATATCTGTCTCACTCGCAGTCACATCCTCCTGTCCCTGACCACAGTCCAAATTTGATGTAATTAACCTGTGTGACTGTCCCGTGAATCACAGTGTCAGGTAACTCTGCCCCTCCCTGATGTGTTGCAGTGTCCGCAGCTCAGACTCCAGCTCATCAACTCTGAACCAAAGCACCTTGAGCAGCCAAAACTTGCTGCAGATGTGATTGGCGTCCACCACACCCCAAATACTACAGCTGCAACACATCGCATACCCAGCCATCTCTATTCTATTTAATTAAGTAATATGGATGTTAACTATTTTAAAAGTGAATTTCCGAACTTTACTCATCAGCTTAATAACGTCTCCTGATTTAGACCACTTGGCCAATTAAACGATACACAAATGAGATACCCACCAATCACCTACCTGTTTCCTTTGACGTCCACTTCAATCTTGCCAGGTAGAAACAGGTTGAAGGGTGCCGGTTTTTATCCCCCACCGCCATTGCCCTTTTCATGCAGGTATGCTTCCCATATTCGATCACATGGTTCTCCTTGCAGTTTAAACCGAACACCTGGCTCTCCTTGCTCTATTAAACTGCGACTCTTCGCTCTCTCCTCGTTGTTTTAAATTGATACTCCTGGCTCTCCTCTCGCTGTTTTAAACCGAACGTCCAGCTCTCTCCCCGTTGTTTTATCCGAAACTCCCAGCTCTCTTCTCGCTGTTTTAAACTGAACTCTTGGCTCTCCTCGCTGTTTTAAGCTGAACTACTGGCTCTACTCGCTGTTTAAATTGAACTCGGCTCTCTACTGTTTGTTTTAAACTGAACGACTGGCTCACCTCGCTGTTTTAAACTGAACGCCCGGCTCTCTCCTTGTTGTTTTAAAGTGAACTCCAGGCTCTCTCCTGGCTGTTTCAAACTGAATTCCTAGCTCCCCTCACTGTTTAAACTGAACTCTCGGCTCTCTCCTCATTGTATTAAACTGAATTCCTGGCTCTCCTCACTGTTTTAAACTGAATGCCCGGCTCTCCCCTCACTGTTTTAAGCTGAAGTCCTGGCTCTCCGTGCGGCTTTTAACTGAACTCATGGCTCTCCTCATTGTTTTAAACTGAACTCATGGCTCACCTTGCTGTTTTAAATGGAACACCTGATGCTCTCCTTGCTGTTGTAAACTGAAAATCCTGGCTCTTTCCTCGCTGTTTAAATTGAAATCTCGGTTACCTCTTCGTTGTTTTAAACTGAATACCTGGTTCACCTCGCTGTTTTAAACTGAAAGCCCGGCTCTCTCCTTGTTGTTTTAAAGTGAACTCCAGGCTCTCTCCTTGCCATTTTAAATTGAACTCCCTGTTCTCCTCGCTGTTTGAAACTGAACTCCTGGCTCTTCTTGCTGTTTTGAACTGAACGCCCGGCTCTCTCCTAGCTGTCTTAAATTGAATTCCTAGCTCCCCTCGCTGTTTAAACTGAACTCTCGGCTCTCTCCTCGCTGTATTAAACTGAATTCCTGGCTCTCCTCACTGTTCTAAACTGAAGGCCCGGTTCTCTCCTCGTTGTTTTAAGCTGAATTCCTGGCTCTCCTCACTGTTTTAAAATGAATGCCCGGCTTTCCCCTCGCTGATTTAAAGTGATCTCCAGGCACTCTACTTGCTATTTTAAACAAAACTCCAGGCTCTGCTCGCTGCTTTAAACTGAACTCCTGGCTCTCCTGGCTGTTTTAAACTGAATCCCTAGCTCCCCTCACTGTTTCAAACTGAACTCTCGGCTCTCTCCTAACTGTATTAAACTGAATTCCTGGCTCTCCTCACTGTTTTAAACTGAATGCCCGGATCTCTCCTCACTGTTTGAAGCTGAACGCTGGGCTCTCCTCGGTGCTTTGAACTGAACTCTTGGCTTTCTTCGCTGTTTTAAACTGAACACACGGCTTTCTCCTCGCTGTTTCAAATTGAACACCCGGTTCTTCTTGGTGTTTTAAACTGAACTCCTAACTCTCATGCTGTTTTAAACTGCACTCCTGTCTATCCTCAGTGTTTTAAGCTGAACGCCCAGCTCTCTCCTTGGTGTTTTAAACTGAATGCCTGAATCTCTCCTTGCTGTTTTAAACTGAGCTCCTGGCTCTCCTTGCTGATTTAAACTGAACTCTCGGCTCTCTTCGCTGTTTTAAACTGAACACACGGCTTTCTCCTCTCTGTTTCAAATTGAACACTCGGTTCTTCTTGCTGTTTTAAACGGAGCTCCTGGCTCTCCTTACTGATTTAAATTGAACTCTCCGCTCTCTACTCGCTGTTTTACACTGAACTCTTGGCTCTTCTCTGTGTTTTAAACTAAACTCCTGGCTCTCTCCTTGCTGATTTAAACTGAACTCCTGGCTCTCCTTGCTGTTTTAAACTGAATGCCCAGCTCTCTCCTCACTGTTTTAAACTGAACTCCTGGCTCTCCGTGCTGTTTTAAACTGAACTCATGGCTCTCCTCGTTGTTTTAAACTGAACTAATAGCTCAACTTGCTATTTTAAGCAGAACACCCGATGCTCTCCTTGTTATAAAGTGAACTCCAGGCTCTCTCCTTGCCATTTTAAATTGAACTCGCGGCTCTCCCCGCTGTTTTAAACTGAACTCCTGGCTAGCCTTGCTGTTTTAAAATGAATGCCAGGCTCTCTCCTCGCTGTTTAAATGAACTCCTGGATCTCCTAGCTGTTTGAAACTGAATTCCTAGCTCCCCTCGCAGTTTCCAACTGAATTCCCGGCTCTCTCCCCGCAGTTTTAAGCTGAAGTCCTGGCTTTCTACTCGCAGTTATAAACTGAACACCGTGCTCTCATCACTGTTTTAAACTGAACTCCTGGCTCTCATGCTGGTTTGAACTGAACTCCTGGCTCTCCTCGGTGTTTTAAGCTGAACGCCTGGCTCTTTCCTTGGTATTTTAAACTGAATGCCTGAATGTCTCCTTGCTTTTTTAAACTGAGCTTCTAGCTCTCCTTATTGATTTAAATTGAACTCGCGGCTCTCTCCTCGCTGTTTTACATTGAATTCCTGGCTCACCTCGCTGTTTAAACGGAACTCTCGGCTCTCTCCTGTCTGTATTAATCTAAATCCCTGGCTCTCCTCACTGTTTTAAAGTGAATGCCTGGCTCTCTCCTCACTGTTTTAAGCTGAAGTCCTGGCTCACCGCGCTGCATTAATCTGAACTCATGGCTCTCCTCATTGTTTTAAACTGAACACATGGCTCACCTTGCTGTTTTAACCGGAACACTCGATGCTCTCCTTGCTGTTGTAAACTGAAAATCCTGGCTCTTTCCTCGCTGGTTAAATTGAAGTCTCGGCTGTCTCCTCGCTGTTGTAAACTGAATTCCTGGCTCACCTCGCTGTTTTAAACTGAAAGCCCGGCTCTCTCCTTGTTGTTTTAAAGTGAACTCCAGGCTCTCTCCTTGCCGTTTTAAATTGAACTCACTGCTCTCCTCACTGTTTTAAATTGAACTCCTGGCTCTCCTTGCTGTTTTAAACTGAATACCCGGCTCTCTCCTAGCTGTTTTAAGTTGAATTCCTAGCTTCCCTTGCTGTTTAAACTGAATTCGCGGCTCTCTCCTCGCTGTATTAAACTGAATTCCTGGCTCTCCTCACTGTTCTAAAGTAAATGCCTGGCTCTCTCCTCGCTGTTTTAAGCTGAAGTCCTGGCTCTCCGCGCTGTTTTAAAATGAACGCCCGGCTCTCTCCTCGCTGCTTTAAACGCAACTCCTGGCTCTCCTAGCTGTATTAAACTGAATTCCTGGCTCTCCTCACTGTTCTAAACTGAATGCCCGGCTCTCTCCTCGCTGTTTTAAGCTTAAGTCCTAGCTCACCGCACTGCTTTAATCTGAACTCATGGCTCTCCTCATTGTTTTAAACTGAACACATGGCTCACCTTGCTGTTTTAACCGGAACACCTGATGCTCTCCTTGCTGTTGTAAACTGAAAATCCTGGCTCTTTCCTTGCTGCTTAAATTGAACTCTTGGCTCTCTCCTCACTGTTGTAAACTGAATTCCTGGCTCACCTCGCTGTTTTAAACTGAAAGCCCCACTCTCTCCTTGTTGTTTTAAAGTGAACTCCAGGCTCTCTCCTTGCCGTTTTAAATTGAACTCCCTGCTCTCCTCACTGTTTTAAACTGAACTTCTGGCTCTCCTCGCTGTTTTAAACTGAAAGCCCTGCTCTGTCCATGCTGTTTTACATTGAATTCCTGGCTCAACTCACTGTTTTAAACTGAAAGCCCGGCTCTCTCCTTACTGTTTTAAAGTGAACTCCAGGCTCTCTCCTTGCTATTTTGAAATGAAATCCTTGCTCTCCTCGCTGTTTTAAACTGAACTCCTGGCTTTTCTTGCTGTTTAAAACTGAACGCCCGGCTCTCTCCTCGCTGTTGTGAACCGAATTCCTGGCTCACCTCGCTGTTTTAAACTGAAAGCCAGGCTCTCTCCTAGCTATTTTAAACAGAATTCCTGGCTCTCCTCACTGTTTCAAACTGAGCTCCTGGCTCTCCTTGATGATTTAAATTGAACTCTCGGCTCTCTACTCGCTGTTTTAAAATGAACTCTTGGCTCTTCTCAGTGTTTTAAACTATACTCCTGGCTCTCTCCTTGCTGCTTTAAACTGAACTCCTGGCTCTCCTTGCTGTTTTAAACTGAATGCCTGGCTCTTCCTCACTGTTTTAAGCTGAACTCCTGGCTCTCCGTGCTGTTTTAAACTGAATTCATGTCTCTCCTTCTTGTTATGAAATGAACTAATGCCTCAACTTGCTGTTTTAAACAGAACACCCAAAGATCTCCTTGCTGTTTTAAAGTGAACTCCAGGCTCTCTCCTTGCCATTTTAAATTGAACTCGCGGCTCTCTTTGCTGTTTTAAACTGAACTCCTGGCTCTCCTTGCTGTTTTAAACTGAATGCCCGGCTCTCTCTTCGCTGCTTTAAATGAACTCCTGGATCTCCTGCTGTTTTAAACTGAATTCCTAGCAGCCCTCGCTGTTTCTAACTGAATTCCAGACTGTCACCCCACTGTTTTAAGCTGAAGTCCTGGCTCTCTACTCGCTGATTTAAACTGAACATCGAGCCCTCATCACTGTTTTAAAGTGAACTCCTGGCTCTCCTTGCTGTTCCAAACTGAACACCTGGCTCTCTCCTCGCAATTTTAAAGTGATCTCCAGGCTCTCTGCTTGCCATTTTAAAGTGAACTCCTGACTCTCCTCGCTGTTTTAAACTGAACAGCCGGCTCTCTCCTCAATGGTATAAACTGAAGTCCTAGCTCACGTCGCTCTTTTAAGCTGAACTCTTGGCTCTCTCCTCGCTGTATTAAACTGAATTCCTGGTTCTCCTCACTGTTTTAAACTGAATGCCCAGCTCTCTCCTCATTGTTTTAATCTGAACGCCGGGCTCTCAACTCACTGATTTAAACTGAACTCCTGGCTCACCTAACTGTTTTAAATTGAACTCCCGGCTCTCTCCTTGCTGTTTTAAACTGAAACCATGATTTCTCCTCGCTGTTTTAAACTGAATGCCCGGCTCTCTCCTAGCTGTTTTAAATTGAATTCCTAGCTTCCCCCGCTGTTTAAATGGAACTCTCGGCTCTCTCCTTGCTTTATTAAACTGAATTCCTGGTTCTCCTCACTGTTTTAAACTGAATGCCCGGCTCTCTCCTCATTGTTTTAAGCTGATGTCCAGGCTCACCGCGCTGCTTTAATCTGAACTCATGGCTCTCCTCATTGTTTTAAACTGAACACATGGCTCACCTTGCTGTTTTAACCGGAACACCCGATGCTCTCCTTGCTGTTGTAAACTGAATTCCTGGCTCACCTCGCTGTTTTAAACTGAAAGCCAGGCTCTCTCCTAGCTGTTTTAAACTGAATTCCTGGCTCTCCTCACTGTTCTAAACTGAATGCCCGGATCTCTCCTCGCTGTTTTAAAGTGATCTCCTGGCACTATCCTTGCTGTTTTAAACAAAACTCCAGGCTCTCCTGGCAGTTTCAAACTGAACTCTTGGCTCTCTCCTCGCTGTATTAAACTGAATTCCTGGCTCTCCTCGCTGTTTTAAATTGAATGCCTGGCTCTCTCCTCCCTGTTTTAAGCTGAACGCCGGGCTCTCTACCCACCGTGTTAACCTGAACTCCTGGCTCACCCCACTGTATTAAATTGAACTCCCGGCTCACTCCTTGCGTTTTAAACTGAACCCCTGATCTCTCCTCGTTGTTTTAAACTGAATTCCCGGCTCTCCTTGGTGCTTTAAACTGAACTCTCGGCTCTCTTCGCTATTTTAAACTGAACACACGGCTATCTCATCGCTGTTTGAATTTGAACACCCGGTTCTTCTTGGTGTTTTAAACTGAACTCCTAGCTCTCATGCTGTTTTAAACTGAACTCCTGGCTATCCTCAGTGTTTTAAGCTGAACGCCCAGCTCTCTCCTTTGTGTTTTAAACTGAATGCTGTTTTAAATTGAATTCCGAGCTCCCCTCGCTGTTTAAACGGAACTCTCGGCTCTCTCCTCGCTGTATTAAACTGAATTCCTGGCTCTCCTCACTGTTTCAAACTGAGCTCCTGGCTCTCCTTGCTGATTTAAATTGAACTCTCGGCTCTCTACTCGCTGTTTTAAACTGAACTCTTGGCTCTTCTCTGTGTTTTAAACTATAGTCCTGGCTCTCTCCTTGCTGCTTTAAACTGAACTCCTGGCTCTCCTTGCTGTTTGAAACTGAATGCCCGGCTCTTCCTCACTGTTTTAAGCTGAACTCCTGGCTCTCCGTGCTGTTTTAAACTGAACTCATGGCTCTCCTTCTTGTTTTGAAATGAACTAATGCCTCAACTTGCTGTTTCAAACAGAACACCCGAAGATCTCCTTGCTGTTTTAAAGTGAACTCCAGGCTCTCTCCTTGCCATTTTAAATTGAAAACGCTGCTCTCTTTGCTGTTTTAAGCTGAACTCCTGGCTCTCCTTGCTGTTTTAAACTGAATGCCCGGCTCTCTCTTCGTTGCTTTAAATGAACTCCTGGATCTCCTTGCTGTTTGAAACTGAATTCCTAGCAGCCCTCGCTGTTTCAAACTGAATTCCAGGCTCTCTCCCCACTGTTTTAAGCTGAAGTCCTGGCTCTCTACTCGCTGTTTTAAACTGAACACCGAGCCCTCATCACTGTTTTAAAGTGAACTCCTGGCTCTCCTTGCTGTTTCAAACTGAACACCTGGCTCTCTCCTCGCAATTTTAAAGTGATCTCCAGGCTCTCTGCTTGCCATTTTAAAGTGAACTCCTGACTCTCCTCGCTGTTTTAAACTGAACAGCCGGCTCTCTCCTCAATGTTATAACTGAAGTCCTAGCTCACGTCGCTCTTTTAAGCTGAACTCTTGGCTCTCTCCTCGCTGTATTAAACGGAATTCCTGGTTCGCCTCGCTGTTTTAAACTGAATGCCCAGCTCTCTCCTCATTGTTTTAAGCTGAACGCCGGGCTCTCTACTCACTGTTTTAAACTGAACTCCTGGCTCACCTAACTGTTTTAAATTGAACTCCCGGCTCTCTCCTTGCTGTTTTAAACTGGACCCCTGATCTCTCCTCGCTCTTTTAAACTGAATGCCCGGCTCTCTCCTCACTGTTTTAAGCTGAAGTCCTGGCTCACCGCGCTGCTTTAATCTGAACTCATGGCTCTCCTCATTGTTTTAAACTGAACACATGGCTCACCTTGCTGTTTTAACCGGAACACCCGATGCTCTCCTTGCTGTTGTAAACTGAAAATCCTGGCTCTTTCCTCGCTGTTTAAATTGAACTCTCGGCTCTCTCCTCGCTGTTGTAAACTGAATACTTGGCTCACCTCACTGTTTTAAACAGAAAGCCAGGCTCTCTCCTAGCTGTTTTAAACTGAATTCCTGGCTCTCCTCACTGTTCTAAATGGAATGCCCGGATCTCTCCTCGCTGTTTTAAGCTGAAGTCCTGGCTCTCCGCGCTGTTTTAAAATGAACGCCCGGCTCTCTCCTCACTGTTTTAAAGTGATCTCCTGGCACTCTCCTTGCTGTTTTAAACAAAACTCCAGGCTCTCCTGGCAGTTTCAAACTGAACTCTTGGCTCTCTCCTCGCTGTATTAAACTGAGTTCCTGGCTCTCCTCGCTGTTTTAAACTGAATGCCTGGCTCTCTCCTCCCTGTCTTAAGCTGAACGCTGGGCTCTCTACTCACTGTGTTAACCTGAACTCCTGGCTCACCCCACTGTATTAAATTGAACTCCCGGCTCTCTCCTTGCTGTTTTAAACTGAACCCCTGATCTCTCCTCGCTGTTTTAAACTGAACTCCAGTCTCTCCTTGGTGCTTTAAACTGAACTCTCGGCTCTCTTCGCTGTTTTAAACTGAACACACGGCTATCTCCTCGCTGTTTGAATTTGAACACCCGGTTCTTCTTGGTGTTTTAAACTGAACTCCTGGCTCTCATGCTGTTTTAAAGTGAACTCCTGGCTATCCTCAGTGTTTTAAGCTGAACGCCCAGCTCTCTCTTTGGTGTTTTAAACTGAATGCTGTTTTAGATTGAATTCCTATCTCCCCTCACTGTTTAAACCGAACTCTCGGCTCTCTCCTTGCTGTTTTAAACTGAGTGCCCGGCTCTTCCTCACTCTTTTAAGCTGAACTCCTGGCTCCCCATGCTGTTTTAAACTGAACTCATGGCTCTCCTTCTTGTTTTGAAATGAACTAATGCCTCAACTTGCTGTTTTAAACAGAACACCCGAAGATCTCCTTGCTGTTTTAAAGTGAACTCCAGGCTCTCTCCTTGCTAATTTAAATTGAAAACGCGGCTCTCTTTGCTGTTTTAAACTGAACTCCTGGCTCTCCTTGCTGTTTTTAACTGAATGCCCGGCTCTCTCTTCATTGATTTAAATGAACTCCTGGTTCGCCCAGCTGTTTTAAGCTGAATTCCTAGCACCCCTCGCTGTTTCAAACTGAATTCCAGGCTCTCTCCCCACTGTTTTAAGCTGAAGTCCTGGCTCTCTACTCGCTGTTTTAAACTGAACACCGAGCTCTCATCACTGTTTTAAAGTGAACTCCTGGCTGTCCTTGCTGTTTCAAACTGAACACCTGGCTCTCTCCTCGCAATTTTAAAGTGATCTCCAGGTTCTCTGCTTGCCATTTCAAAGTGAACTCCTGACTCTCCTCGCTGTTTTAAACTGAACAGCCGGCTCTCTCCTCAATGTTTTAAACTGAAGTCCTAGCTCACGTCGCTCTTTTAAGCTGAACTCTCAGCTCTCTCCTCGCTGTATTAAATGGAATTCCTGGTTCTCCTCACTGTTTTAAACTGAATGCCCGGCTCTCTCCTCATTGTTTTAAGCTGAACGCCGGTGTCTCTACTCACTATTTTAAACTGAACTCCTGGCTCACCTAACTGTTTTAAATTGAACTCCCGGCTCTCTCCTTGCTGTTTTAAAATGAACCCCTGATCTCTCCTCGCTGTTTTAAACTGAATGCCCGGCTCTCTCCTAGCTGTTTTAAATTGAATTCCTAGCGCCCCTCGCTGTTTAAATGGAGCACTTGGCTCTCTCCTCGCTTTATTAAACTGAATTTCTGGTTCTCCTCACTGTTTTAAACTGAACACATGGCTCACCTTGCTGTTTTAACCGGAACACCCGATGCTCTCCTTGCTGTTGTAAACTGAATTCCTGGCTCAACTCGCTGTTTTAAACAGAAAGTCAGGCCCTCTCCTAGCTGTTTTAATCTCAATACCTGGCTCTCCTCACTGTTCTAAACTGAATGCCCGGATCTCTCCTCCCTGTTTTAAGCTGAAGTTCTGGCTCTCCGCGCTGTTTTAAAATGAACGCCCGGCTCTCTCCTCACTGTTTTAAAGTGATCTCCTGGCACTCTCCTTGCTGTTTTAAACAAAACTCCAGGCTCTCCTGGCAGTTTCAAACTGAACTCTTGGCTCTCTCTTCGCTGTATTAAACTGAATTCCTGGCTCTCCTCGCTGTTTTAAACTGAATGCCTGGCTCTCTCCTCCCTGTTTTAAGCTGAACGCCGGACTCTCTACTCACTGTGTTAACCTGAACTCCTGGCTCACCCCACTGTATTAAATTGAACTCCCGGCTCTCTCCTTGCAGTTTTAAACTGAACCCCTGATCTCTCCTCGCTGTTTTAAACTGAACTCCCGGCTCTCCTTGGTGCTTTAAACTGAACACACGGCTTTCTCCTCGCTGTTTCAAATTGAACACCCGGTTCTTCTTGGTGTTTTAAACTGAACTCCTAGCTCTCATGCTGTTTTAAACTGAACTCCTGGCTATCCTCAGTGTTTTAAGCTGAACGCCCAGCTCTCTCCTTGGTGTTTTAAACTGAATGCTGTTTTAAATTGAATTCCGAGCTCCCCTCACTGTTTAAACGGAACTCTCGGCTCTCTCCTCGCTGTTTTAAACTGAATTCCTTGCTCTCCTCACTGTTTCAAACTGAACTCCTGGCTCTCCTTGCTGATTTAAATTGATCTCTCCGCTCCCTACTCGCTGTTTTAAACTGAACTCTTGGCTCTTCTCTGTGCTTTAAACTATACTCCTGGCTCTCTCCTTGCTGCTTTAAACTGAACTCCTGGCTCTCCTTGCTGTTTTAAACTGAATGCCCGACTCTTCCTCACTCTTTTAAGCTGAACTCCTGGCTCACCGCGCTGCTTTAATCTGAACGCTTGGCTCTCCTCATTGTTTTGAAATGAACTAATGCCTCAACTTGCTGTTTTAAACAGAACACCCGAAGATTTCCTTGTTGTTTTAAAGTGAACTCCATGCTCTCTCCTTGCCATTATAAATTGAAAACGCTGCTCTCTTTGCTGTTTTAAACTGAACTCCTGGCTCTCCTTGCTGTTTTAAACTGAATGCCCGGCTCTCTCTTCGTTGATTTAAATGAACTCCTGGATCTCCCAGCTGTTTTAAACTGAATTCTTAGCAGCCCTCGCTGTTTCAAACTGAATTCCAGGCTCTCTCCCCACTGTTTTAAGCTGAAGTCCTGGCTCTCTACTCGCTGTTTTAAACTGAACACCGAGCCCTCATCACTGTTTTAAAGTGAACTCCTGGCTCTCCTTGCTGTTTCAAACTGAACACCTGGCTCTCTCCTCGCAATTTGAAAGTGATCTCCAGGCTCTCTGCTTGCCATTTTAAAGTGAACTCCTGACTCTCCTCGCTGTTTTAAACTGAACAGCCGGCTCTCTCCTCAATGTTATAAACTGAAGTCCTAGCTCACGTCGCTCTTTTAAGCTGAACTCTTGGCTCTCTCCTCGCTGTATTAAACTGAATTCCTGGTTCGCCTCGCTGTTTTAAACTGAATGCCCAACTCTCTCCTCATTGTTTTAAGCTGAACGCCGGGCTCTCTACTCACTGTTTTAAACTGAACTCCTGGCTCACCTAACTGTTTTAAATTGAACTCCTGGCTCTCTCCTTGCTGTTTTAAACTGGACCCCTGATCTCTCCTCGCTGTTTTAAACTGAATGCCCGGCTCTCTCCTCGCTGTTTTAAATTGAATTCCTAGCTCCCCTCGCTGTTTAAATGGAACTCTCGGCTCTCTCCTCACTTTATTAAACTGAATTCCTGGTTCTCCTCACTGTTTTAAACTGAATGCCCAGCCCACTCCTCACTGTTTTAAGCTGAAGTACTGGCTCACCGCGCTGTTTTAATCTGAACTCATGGCTCTCCTCATTGTTTTAAACTGAACACATGCCTCACCTTGCTGTTTTAACCGGAACACCCGATGCTCTCCTTGCTGTTGTAAACTGAAAATCCTGGCTCTTTCCTCGCTGTTTAAATTGAACTCTCGGCTCTCTCCTCGCTGTTGTAAACTGAATACTTGGCTCACCTCGCTGTTTTAAACAGAAAGCCAGACTATCTCCTAACTGTTTTAAACTGAATTCTTGGCTCTCCTCACTGTTCTAAACTGAATGCCCGGATGTCTCCTCGCTGTTTTAAGCTGAAGTCCTGGTTTTAGATTGAATTCCTATCTCCCCTCACTGTTTAAACGGAACTCTCGGCTCTCTCCTTGCTGTTTTAAACTGAGTGCCCGGCTCTTCCTCACTGTGTTAAGCTGAACTCCTGGCTCCCCGTGCTGTTTTAAACTGAACTCATGGCTCTCCTTCTCTTTTTGAAATGAACTAATGCCTCAACTTGCTGTTTTAAACAGAACACCCGAAGATCTCCTTGCTGTTTTAAAGTGAACTCCAGGCTGTCTCCTTGCCATTTTAAATTGAAAATGCGGCTCTCTTTGCTGTTTTAAACGGAACTCCTGGCTCTCCTTGCTGTTTTAAACTGAATGCCCGGCTCTCTCTTCGTTGATTTAAATGAACTCCTGGATCTCCCAGCTGTTTTAAGCTGAATTCCTAGCACCCCTCGCTGTTGCAAACTGAATTCCAGACTCTCTCCCCACTGTTTTAAGCTGAAGTCCTGGCTCTCTACTCGCTGTTTTAAACTGAACACCGAGCTCTCATCACTGTTTTAAAGTGAACTCCTGGCTCTCCTTGCTGTTTCAAACTGAACACCTGGCTCTCTCCTCGCAATTTGAAAGTGATCTCCAGGCTCTCTGCTTGCCATTTTAAAGTGAACTCCTGACTCTCCTCGCTGTTTTAAACTGAACAGCCGGCTCTCTCCTCAATGTTTTAAACTGAAGTCCTAGCTCACGTCGTTCTTTTAAGCTGAACTCTCGGCTCTCTCCTCGCTGTATTAAACTGAATTCCTGGTTCTCCTCACTGTTTTAAACTGAATGCCCGGCTCTCTCCTCATTGTTTTAAGCTGAACGCCGGGCTCTCTACTCACTGTTTTAAACTGAACTCCTGGCTCACCTAACTGTTTTAAATTGAACTCCGGGCTCTCTCCTTGCTGTTTTAAAATGAACCCCTGATCACTCCTCGCTGTTTTAAACTGAATGCCCATCTCTCTCCTAGCTGTTTTAAATTGAATTCCTAGCTCCCCTCGCTGTTTAAATGGAGCACTCGGCTCTCTCCTCGCTTTATTAAACTGAATTCCTGGTTCTCCTCACTGTTTTAAACTGAATGCCCGGCTCTCTCCTCACTGTTTTAAGCTGAAGTCCTGGCCCACCGAGCTGCTTTAATTTGAGCTCATGGCTCTCCTCATTGTTTTAAACTGAACACATGGCTCACCTTGCTGTTTTAACCGGAAGCCCCGATGCTCTCCATGCTGTTGTAAACTGAAAATCCCAGCTCTTTCCTCGCTGTTTAAATTGAACTCTCGGCTCTCTCCTCGCTGTTGTAAAGTGAATTCTTGGCTCACCTCGCTGTTTTAAACTGAAAGCCAGTCTCTCTCCTAGCTGTTTTAAACTGAATTCCTGGCTCTCCTCACTGTTCTAAGCTGAATGCCCGGATCTCTCCTCGCTGTTTTAAGCTGAAGTTTTGGCTCTCCGTGCTGTTTTAAAATGAACGCCCGGCTCTCTCCTCACTGTTTTAAAGTGATCTCCTGGCACTCTCCTTGCTGTTTTAAACAAAACTCCAGGCTCTCCTGGCAGTTTCAAACTGAATTCTTGGCTCTCTCCTCGCTGTATGAAACTGAATTCCTGGCTCTCATCGCTGTTTTAAACTGAATGCCTGGCTCTCTCCTTCCTGTTTTAAGCTGAACGCCGGGCTCTCTACTCACTGTGTTAACCTGAACTCCTGGCTCTCCTCACTGTATTAAATTGATCTCCTGGCTCTCTCCTTGCAGTTGTAAACTGAACCCCTGATCTCTCCTCGCTGTTTTAAACTGAACTCCCGACTCACCTTGGTGCTTTAAACTGAACACACGGCTTTCTCCTCACTGATTCAAATTGAACACCCGGTACTTCTTGGTGTTTTAAACTGAACTCCTGGCTCTCATGCTGTTTTAAACTGAACTCCTGGCTATCCTCAGTTGTTTAAGCTGAACGCCCAGCTCTCTCCTTGGTGTTTTAAACTGAATGCTGTTTTAAATTGAATTCCGAGCTCCCCTCACTGTTCTAACGGAACTCTCGGCTCTCTCCTCGCTATTTTAAACTGAATTCCTTGCTCTCCTCACTGTTTCAAACTGAACTCCTGGCTCTCCTTGCTGATTTAAATTGAACTCTCGGCTCCCTACTCGCTTTTTTAAACTGAACTCTTGGCTCTTCTCTGTGTTTTAAACTATACTCCTGGCTCTCTCCTTGCTGCTTTAAACTGAACTCCTGGCTCTCCTTGCTGTTTTAAACTGAATGCCCGGCTCTCTCTTCATTGATTTAAATGAACTCCTGGATCTCCCAGCTGTTTTAAGCTGAATTCCTAGCACCCCTCGCTGTTTCAAACTGAATTCCAGGCTCTCTCCCCACTGTTTTAAGCTGATGTCCTGGCTCTCTACTCGCTGTTTTAAACTGAACACCGAGCTCTCATCACTGTTTTAAAGTGAACTCCTGGCTCTCCTTGCTGTTTCAAACTGAACACCTGGCTCTCTCCTCGCAATTTGAAAGTGATCTCCAGGCTCTCTGCTTGCCATTTTAAAGTGAACTCCTGACTCTCCTCGCTGTTTTAAACTGAACAGCCGGCTCTCTCCTCAATGTTTTAAACTGAAGTCCTAGCTCACGTCGCTCTTTTAAGATGAACTCTCGGCTCTCTCCTCGCTGTATTAAACTGAATTCCTGGTTCTCCTCACTGTTTTAAACTGAATGCCCGCCTATCTCCTCATTGTTTTAAGCTGAACGCCCGGCTCTCTACTCACTGTTTTAAACTGAACTCCTGGCTCACCTAACTGTTTTGAATTGAACTCCCGGCTCTCTCCTTGCTGTTTTAAAATGAACCCCTGATCTCTCCTCGCTGTTTTATACTGAATGCCCGTCTGTCTCCTAGCTGTTTTAAATTGAATTCCTAGCTCCCCTCGCTGTTTAAATGGAGCACTCGGCTCTCTCCTCGCTTTATTAAACTGAATTCCTGGTTCTCCTCAGTGTTTTAAACTGAATGCCCAGCTCTCTCCTCACTGTTTTAAGCTGAAGTCCTGGCTCACCGCGCTGCTTTAATCTGAACGCATGGCTCTCCTCATTGTTTTAAACTGAACACATGGCTCACCTTGCTGTTTTAACCGGAACACCCGATGCTCTCCTTGCTGTTGTAAGCTGAAAATCCCGGCTCTTTACTCGCTGTTTAAATTGAACTCTCGCCTCTCTGCTCGCTGTTGTAAACTGAATTCTTGGCTCACCTCGCTGTTTTAAACTGAAAGCCATGCGCTCTCCTGGCTTTTTAAAACTGAATTCCTGGCTCTCCTCACTGTTCTAAACTGAATGCCCGGATCTCTCCTCGCTGTTTTAAGCTGAAGTCCTGGCTCTCCGCGCTGTTTTAAAATGAACGCCCGGCTCTCTCCTCACTGTTTTAAAGTGATCTCCTGGCACTCTCCTTGCTGTGTTAAACAAAACTCCAGGCTCTCCTGGCAGTTTCAAACTGAACTCTTGGCTCTCTCCTCGCTGTATGAAACTGAATTCCTGGCTCTCATCGCTGTTTTAAACTGAATGCCTGGCTCTCTCCTTCCTGTTTTAAGCTGTACGCCGTGCTCTCTAGTCACCGTGCTAACCTGAACTCCTGGCTCTCCTCACTGTATTAAATTGAACTCCCGGCTCTCTCCTTGCAGTTTTAAACTGAACCCCTGATCTCTCCTCGCTGTTTTAAACTGAACTCCCGACTCTCCTTGGTGCTTTAAACTGAACACACGGCTTTCTCCTCGCTGTTTCAAATTGAACACCCGGTACTTCTTGGTGTTTTAAACTGAAATCCTGGCTCTCATGCTGTTTTAAACTGAACTCCTGGCTATCCTCAGTGTTTTAAGCTGAACGCCCAGCTCTCTCCTTGGTGTTTTAAACTGAATGCTGTTTTAAATTGAATTCCGAGCTCCCCTCACTTTTCTAACGGAACTCTCGGCTCTCTCCTCGCTGTTTTAAACTGAATTCCTTGCTCTCCTCACTGTTTCAAACTGAACTCCTGGCTCTCCTTGCTGATTTAAATTGAACTCTCGGCTCCCTACTCGCTGTTTTAAACTGAACTCTTGGCTCTTCTCTGTGCTTTAAACTATACTCCTGGCTCTCTCCTTGCTGCTTTAAACTGAACTCCTGGCTCTCCTTGCTGTTTTAAACTGAATGCCCGACTCTTCCTCACTCTTTTAAGCTGAACTCCTGGCTCACCGCGCTGCTTTAATCTGAACGCTTGGCTCTCCTCATTGTTTTGAAATGAACTAATGCCTCAACTTGCTGTTTTAAACAGAACACCCGAAGATTTCCTTGTTGTTTTAAAGTGAACTCCATGCTCTCTCCTTGCCATTATAAATTGAAAACGCTGCTCTCTTTGCTGTTTTAAACTGAACTCCTGGCTCTCCTTGCTGTTTTAAACTGAATGCCCGGCTCTCTCTTCGTTGCTTTAAATGAACTCCTGGATCTCCCAGCTGTTTTAAACTGAATTCTTAGCAGCCCTCGCTGTTTCAAACTGAATTCCAGGCTCTCTCCCCACTGTTTTAAGCTGAAGTCCTGGCTCTCTACTCGCTGATTTAAACTGAACACCGAGCCCTCATCACTGTTTTAAAGTGAACTCCTGGCTCTCCTTGCTGTTTCAAACTGAACACCTGGCTCTCTCCTCGCAATTTGAAAGTGATCTCCAGGCTCTCTGCTTGCCATTTTAAAGTGAACTCCTGACTCTCCTCGCTGCTTTAAACTGAACAGCCGGCTCTCTCCTCAATGTTATAAACTGAAGTCCTAGCTCACGTCGCTCTTTTAAGCTGAACTCTTGGCTCTCTCCTCGCTGTATTAAACTGAATTCCTGGTTCGCCTCGCTGTTTTAAACTGAATGCCCAACTCTCTCCCCATTGTTTTAAGCTGAACGCCGGGCTCTCTACTCACTGTTTTAAACTGAACTCCTGGCTCACCTAACTGTTTTAAATTGAACTCCCGGCTCTCTCCTTGCTGTTTTAAACTGGACCCCTGATCTCTCCTCACTGTTTTAAACTGAATGCCCGGCTCTCTCCTCGCTGTTTTAAATTGAATTCCTAGCTCCCCTCGCTGTTTAAATGGAACTCTCGGCTCTCTTCTCACTTTATTAAACTGAATTCCTGGTTCTCCTCGCTGTTTTAAACTGAATGCACGGCTCTCTCCTCACTGTTTTAAGCTGAAGTCCTGGCTCACCGCGCTGCTTTAATCTGAACTCATGGCTCTCCTCATTGTTTTAAACTGAACACATGCCTCACCTTGCTGTTTTAACCGGAACACCCGATGCTCTCCTTGCTGTTGTAAACTGAAAATCCTGGCTCTTTCCTCGCTGTTTAAATTGAACTCTCGGCTCTCTCCTTGCTGTTTTAAACTGAGTGCCCGGCTCTTCCTCACTGTGTTAAGCTGAACTCCTGGCTACCCGTGCTGTTTTAAACTGAACTCATGGCTCTCCTTCTCTTTTTGAAATGAACTAATGCCTCAACTTGCTGTTTTAAACAGAACACCCGAAGATCTCCTTGCTGTTTTAAAGTGAACTCCAGGCTGTCTCCTTGCCATTTTAAATTGAAAATGCGGCTCTCTTTGCTGTTTTAAACGGAACTCCTGGCTCTCCTTGCTGTTTTAAACTGAATGCCCGGCTCTCTCTTCGTTGATTTAAATGAACTCCTGGATCTCCCAGCTGTTTTAAGCTGAATTCCTAGCACCCCTCGCTGTTTCAAACTGAATTCCAGACTCTCTCCCCACTGTTTTAAGCTGAAGTCCTGGCTCTCTACTCGCTGTTTTAAACTGAACACCGAGCTCTCATCACTGTTTTAAAGTGAACTCCTGGCTCTCCTTGCTGTTTTAAACTGAACACCTGGCTCTCTCCTCACAATTTGAAAGTGATCTCCAGGCTCTCTGCTTGCCATTTTAAAGTGAACTCCTGACTCTCCTCGCTGTTTTAAACTGAACAGCCGGCTCTCTCCTCAATGTTTTAAACTGAAGTCCTAGCTCTCCTCGCTCTTTTAAGCTGAACTCTCGGCTCTCTCCTCGCTGTATTAAACTGAATTCCTGGCTCTCCTCGCTGTTTTAAACTGAATGCCCGGCTCTCTCCTCACTGTTTTAAGCTGAACGCCTGGCTCTCTACTCGCTGTTTCAAACTGAACTCCTGGCTCACGTCACTGTTTTAAATTGAACTCCGGGCTCTCTCATTGCTGTTTTAAAATGAACCCCTGATCACTCCTCGCTGTTTTAAACTGAATGCCCATCTCTCTCCTAGCTGTTTTAAATTGAATTCCTAGCTCCCCTCGCTGTTTAAATGGAACTCTCGGCTCTCTCCTCGCTTTATTAAACTGAATTCCTGGCTCTCCTCACTGTTTTAAACTGAATGCCCGGCTCTCTCCTCACTGTTTTAAGCTGAAGTCCTGGCCCACCGAGCTGCTTTAATTTGAGCTCATGGCTCTCCTCATTGTTTTAAACTGAACACATGGCTCACCTTGCTGTTTTAACCGGAAGCCCCGATGCTCTCCATGCTGTTGTAAACTGAAAATCCCAGCTCTTTCCTCGCTGTTTAAATTGAACTCTCGGCTCTCTCCTCGCTGTTGTAAAGTGAATTCTTGGCTCACCTCGCTGTTTTAAACTGAAAGCCAGTCTCTCTCCTAGCTGTTTTAAACTGAATTCCTGGCTCTCCTCACTGTTCTAAGCTGAATGCCCGGATCTCTCCTCGCTGTTTTAAGCTGAAGTTTTGGCTCTCCGTGCTGTTTTAAAATGAACGCCCGGCTCTCTCCTCACTGTTTTAAAGTGATCTCCTGGCACTCTCCTTGCTGTTTTAAACAAAACTCCAGGCTCTCCTGGCAGTTTCAAACTGAATTCTTGGCTCTCTCCTCGCTGTATGAAACTGAATTCCTGGCTCTCATCGCTGTTTTAAACTGAATGCCTGGCTCTCTCCTTCCTGTTTTAAGCTGAACGCCGGGCTCTCTACTCACTGTGTTAACCTGAACTCCTGGCTCTCCTCACTGTATTAAATTGATCTCCTGGCTCTCTCCTTGCAGTTGTAAACTGAACCCCTGATCTCTCCTCGCTGTTTTAAACTGAACTCCCGACTCACCTTGGTGCTTTAAACTGAACACACGGCTTTCTCCTCACTGTTTCAAATTGAACACCCGGTACTTCTTGGTGTTTTAAACTGAACTCCTGGCTCTCATGCTGTTTTAAACTGAACTCCTGGCTATCCTCAGTTGTTTAAGCTGAACGCCCAGCTCTCTCCTTGGTGTTTTAAACTGAATGCTGTTTTAAATTGAATTCCGAGCTCCCCTCACTGTTCTAACGGAACTCTCGGCTCTCTCCTCGCTATTTTAAACTGAATTCCTTGCTCTCCTCACTGTTTCAAACTGAACTCCTGGCTCTCCTTGCTGATTTAAATTGAACTCTCGGCTCCCTACTCGCTTTTTTAAACTGAACTCTTGGCTCTTCTCTGTGTTTTAAACTATACTCCTGGCTCTCTCCTTGCTGCTTTAAACTGAACTCCTGGCTCTCCTTGCTGTTTTAAACTGAATGCCCGGCTCTCTCTTCATTGATTTAAATGAACTCCTGGATCTCCCAGCTGTTTTAAGCTGAATTCCTAGCACCCCTCGCTGTTTCAAACTGTATTCCAGGCTCTCTCCCCACTGTTTTAAGCTGAAGTCCTGGCTCTCTACTCGCTGTTTTAAACTGAACACCGAGCTCTCATCACTGTTTTAAAGTGAACTCCTGACACTCCTTGCTGTTTCAAACTGAGCACCTGGCTCTCTCCTCGCAATTTGAAAGTGATCTCCAGGCTCTCTGCTTGCCATTTTAAAGTGAACATCTGACTCTCCTCGCTGTTTTAAACTGAACAGCCGGCTCTCTTCTCAATGTTTTAAACTGAAGTCCTAGCTCACGTCGCTCTTTTAAGCTGAACTCCCGGCTGTCTCCTCGCTGTATTAAATGGAATTCCTGGTTCTCCTCACTGTTTTAAACTGAATGCCCGGCTCTCTCCTCATTGTTTTAAGCTGAACGCCGGGCTCTCTACTCACTGTTTTAAACTGAACTCCTGGCTCACCTAACTGTTTTAAATTGAACTCCCGGCTTTCTCCTTGCTGTTTTAAAATGAACCCCTGATCTCTCCTCGCTGCTTTAAACTGAATGCCCGGCTCTCTCCTAGCTGTTTTAAATTGAATTCCTAGCTCCCCTCGCTGTTTAAATGGAGCACTCGGCTCTCTCCTCGCTTTATTAAACTGAATTCCTGGTTCTCCTCACTGTTTTAAACTGAATGCCCAGCTCTCTCCTCACTGCTTTAAGCTGAAGTCCTGGCTCACCGCGCTGCTTTAATCTGAACGCATGGCTCTCCTCATTGTTTTAAACTGAACACATGGCTCACCTTGCTGTTTTAACAGGAACACCCGATGCTCTACTTGCTGTTGTCAACTGAATTCCTGGCTCACCTCGCTGTTTTAAACTGAAAGCCAGGCTCTCTCCTAGCTGTTTTAATCTGAATACCTGGCTCTCCTCACTGTTCTAAACTGAATGCCCGGATCTCTACTCCCTGTTTTAAGCTGACGTCCTGGCTCTCTGCGCTGTTTTAAAATGAACGTCCGGCTCTCTCCTCATTGTTTTAAAGTCATCTCCTGGCACTCTCCTTGCTGTTTTAAAAAAAATTACAGGCTCTCTTGGCAGTTTTAAACTGAACTCTCAGCTCTCTCCTCGCTGTATTAAACTGAATTCCTGGCTCTCCTCGCTGTTTTAAACTGAATGCCTGGCTCTCTCCTCCCTGTTTTAAGCTGAACGCCGGGTTCTCTACTTACTGTGTTAACCTGAACTCCTGGCTCACCTCACTGTATTAAATTGAACTCCCGGCTCTCTCCTTGCGTTTTAAACTGAACCCCTGATCTCTCCTCGCTGCTTTAAACTGAACTCCCGTCTCTCCTTGGTGCTTTAAACAAAACTCTAGGCTCTCTTCGCTGTTTTAAACTGAACACACGGCTTTCTCCTCGCTGTTTCAAATTGAACACCCGGTTCTTCTTGGTGTTTTAAACTGAGCTCCTAGCTCTCATGCTGTTTTAAACTGAACTCCTGGCTATCCTCAGTGTTGTAACCTGAACGCCCAGCTCTCTCCTTAGTATTTTAAATTGAATGCTGTTTTAAATTGAATTCCTATCTCCCCTCACTGTTTAAACAGAACTCTCGGCTCTCTCCTTGCTGTTTTAAACTGAGTGCCCGGCTCTTCCTCACTCTTTTAAGCTGAACTCCTGGCTCCCCGTGCTGTTTTAAAATGAACGCCCGGCTCTCTCCTCACTGTTTTAAAGTGATCTCCTGGCACTCTCCTTGCTGTTTTAAACAAAACTCCAGGCTCTCTTGGCAGTTTCAAACTGAACTCTTGGCTCTCTCCTCGCTGTATTAAACTGAATTCCTGGCTCTCCTCGCTGTTTTAAACTGAATGCCTGGCTCTCTCCTCCCTGTTTTAAGCTGAACGCTGGGCTCTCTACTCACTGTGTTAACCTGAACTCCTGGCTCACCCCACTTTATTAAATTGAACTCCTGGCTCTCTCCTTGCTGTTTTAAACTGAACCCCTGATCTCTCCTCGCTGTTTTACACTGAACTCCGGTCTCTCCTTGGTGCTTTAAACTGAACTCTCAGCTCTCTTCGCTGTTTTAAACTGAACACACGGCTTTCTCCTCGCTGTTTCAAGTTGAACACAATGTTCTTCTTGGTGTTTTAAACTGAACTCTTAGCTCTCATGCTGTTTTAAACTGAACTCCTGGCTATCCTCAGTGTTGCAAGCTGAACGCCCAGCTCTCTCCTTGGTGTTTTAAACTGAATGCTGTTTTAAATTGAATTCCTAGCTCCCCTCACTGTTTAAACTGAACTCTCGGCTCTCTCCTTGCTGTTTTAAACTGAGTGCCTGGCTCTTCCTCACTCTTTTAAGCTGAACTCCTGGCTCCCCGTGCTGTTTTAAACTGAATTCATGGCTCTCCTTCTTGTTTTGAAATGAACTAATGCCTCAACTTGCTGTTTCAAACAGAACACCCCAAGATCTCCTTGCTGTTTTAAAGTGAACTCCAGGCTCTCTCCTTGCCATTTTAAATTGAAAACGCGGCTCTCTTTGCTGTTTTAAACTGAACTCCTGGCTCTCCTTGCTGTTTTAAACTGAATGCCCGGCTCCCTCTTCATTGATTTAAATGAACTCCTGGATCTCCCAGCTGTTTTAAGCTGAATTCCTAGCACCCCTCGCTGTTTCAAACTGAATCCCAGGCTCTCTCCCCACTGTTTTAATCTGAAGTCCTGGCTCTCTACTCGCTGTTTTAAACTGAACACCGAGCTCTCATCACTGTTTTAAAGTGAACTCCTGACACTCCTTGCTGTTTCAAACTGAGCACCTGGCTCTCTCCTCGCAATTTTAAAGTGATCTCCATGCTCTCTGCTTGCCATTTTAAAGTGAACATCTGACTCTCCTCGCTGTTTTAAATTGAACAGCCGGCTCTCTCCGCAATGTTTTAAACTGAAGTCCTAGCTCACGTCGCTCTTTTAAGCTGAACTCTCGGCTCTCTCCTCGCTGTATTAAATGGAATTCCTGGTTCTCCTCACTGTTTTAAACTGAATGCCCGGCTCTCTCCTCATTGTTTTAAGCTGATCGTCGGGCTCTCTACTCACTGTTTTAAACTGAACTCCTGGCTCACCTAACTGTTTTAAATTGAACTCCCGGCTCTCTCCTTGCTGTTTTAAAATGAACCCCTGATCTCTCCTCGCTGTTTTAAACTGAATGCCGGGCTCTCTCCTAGCTGTTTTAAGTTGAATTCCTAGCTCCCCTCGTTGTTTAAATGGAGCACTCGGCTCTCTCCTCGCTTTATTAAACTGAATTCCTGGTTCTCCTCACTGTTTTAAACTGAATGCCCGGCTCTCTCCTCACTGTTTTAAGCTGAAGTCCTGGCTCACCGCGCTGCTTTAATCTGAACTCATGGCTCTCCTCATTGTTTTAAACTGAACACATGGCTCACCTTGCTGTTTTAACCGGAACACCCGATGCTCTCCTTGCTGTTGTAAACTGAAAATCCTGGCTCATTCCTCGCTGTTTAACTTGAACTCTCGGCTCTCTCCACGCTGTTGTAAACTGAATACTTGGCTCACCTCGCTGTTTTAAACAGAAAGCCAGGCTCTCTCCTAGCTGTTTTAAACTGAATTCTTGGCTCTCCTCACTGTTCTAAACTGAATGCCCGGATGTCTCCTCGCTGTTTTAAGCTGAAGTCCTGGCTCTCCGCGCTGTTTTAAAATGAACGCCCGGCTCTCTCCTCACTGTTTTAAAGTGATCTCCTGGCACTCTCCTTGCTGTTTTACAAAAAATTCCAGGCTCTCTTGGCAGTTTCAAACTGAACTCTTGGCTCTCTCCTCGCTGTATTAAACTGAATTCCTGGCTCTCCTCGCTGTTTTAAACTGAATGCCTGGCTCTCTCCTCCCTGTTTTAAGCTGAACGCCGGGCTCTCTACTTACTGTGTTAACCTGAACTCCTGGCTCACCTCACTGTATTAAATTGAACTCCCGGCTCTCTCCTTGCGTTTTAAACTGAACCCCTGATCTCTCCTCGCTGTTTTAAACTGAACTCCGGTCTCTCCTTGGTGCTTTAAACTGAACTCTCGGCTCTCTTCGCTGTTTTAAACTGAACACACGGCTTTCTCCTCGCTGTTTCAAATTGAACACCCGGTTCTTCTTGGTGTTTTAAACTGAGCTCCTAGCTCTCATGCTGTTTTAAACTGAAGTCCTGGCTATCCTCAGTGTTGTAACCTGAACGCCCAGCTCTCTCCTTAGTATTTTAAATTGAATGCTGTTTTAAATTGAATTCCTATCTCCCCTCACTGTTTAAACGGAACTCTCGGCTCTCTCCTTGCTGTTTTAAACTGAGTGCCTGGCTCTTCCTCACTCTTTTAAGCTGAACTCCTGGCTCCCCGTGCTGTTTTAAACTGAACTCATGGCTCTCCTTCTTGTTTTGAAATGAACTAATGCCTCAACTTGCTGTTTTAAACAGAACACCCCAAGATCTCCTTGCTGTTTTAAAGTGAACTCCAAGCTCTCTCCTTGCCATTTTAAATTGAAAATGCGGCTCTCTTTGCTGTTTTAAACTGAACTCCTGGCTCTCCTTGCTGTTTTAAACTGAATGCCCGGCTTTCTCTTCATTGATTTAAATGAACTCCTGGATCTCCCAGCTGTTTTAAGCTGAATTCCTAGCACCCCTCGCTGTTGCAAACTGAATTCCAGACTCTCTCCCCACTGTTTTAATCTGAAGTCCTGGCTCTCTACTCACTGTTTTAAACTGAACACCGAGCTCTCATCACTGTTTTAAAGTGAACTCCTGGCTCTCCTTGCTGTTTCAAACTGAACACCTGGCTCTCTCCTCGCAATTTGAAAGTGATCTCCAGGCTCTCTGCTTGCCATTTTAAAGTGAACTCCTGACTCTCCTCGCTGTTTTAAACTGAACAGCCGGCTCTCTCCTCAATGTTTTAAACTGAAGTCCTAGCTCACGTCGCTCTTTTAAGCTGAACTCTCGGCTCTCTCCTCACTGTATTAAATTGAATTCCTGGTTCTCCTCACTGTTTTAAACTGAATGCCCGGCTCTCTCCTCATTGTTTTAAGCTGAACGCCGGGCTCTCTACTCACTGTTTTAAACTGAACTCCTGGCTCACCTAACTGTTTTAAATTGAACTCCGGGCTCTCTCCTTGCTGTTTTAAAATGAACCCCTGATCTCTCCTCGCTGTTTTAAACTGAATGCCCATCTCTCTCCTAGCTGTTTTAAATTGAATTCCTGGCTCCCCTCGCTGTTTAAATGGAGCACTCGGCTCTCTTCTCACTTTATTAAACTGAATTCCTGGTTCTCCTCACTGTTTTAAACTGAATGCCCGGCTCTCTCCTCATTGTTTTAAGCTGAACGCCGGGCTCTCTACTCACTGTTTTAAACTGAACTCCTGGCTCACCTAACTGTTTTAAATTGAACTCCCGGCTCTCTCCTTGCTGTTTTAAAATGAACCCCTGATCTCTCCTCGCTGTTTTAAACTGAATGCCCATCTCTCTCCTAGCTGTTTTAAATTGAATTCCTGGCTCCCCTTGCTGTTTAAATGGAGCACTCGGCTCTCTCATCACTTTATTAAACTGAATTCCTGGTTCTCCTCACTGTTTTAAACTGAATGCCCGGCTCTCTCCTCACTGTTTTAAGCTGAAGTCCTGGCCCACCGTGCTGCTTTAATTTGAACTCATGGCTCTCCTCATTGTTTTAAACTGAACACATGGCTCACCTTGCTGTTTTAACCGGAAGCCCCGATGCTCTCCATGCTGTTGTAAACTGAACATCCCAGCTCTTTCCTCGCTGTTTAAATTGAACTCTCGGCTCTCTGCTCGCTGTTGTAAACTGAATTCTTGGCTCACCTCGCTGTTTTAAACTGAAAGCCAGGCTCTCTCCTAGCTGTTTTAAACTGAATTCTTGGCTCTCCTCACTGTTCTAAGCTGAATGCCCGGCTCTCTCCTCGCTGTTTTAAGCTGAAGTCCTGGCTCTCCGCGCTGTTTTAAAATGAACGCCCGGCTCTCTCCTCACTGTTTTAAAGTGATCTCCTGGCACTCTCCTTGCTGTTTTAAACAAAACTCCAGGCTCTCCTCGCTGTTTCAAACTGAACTCTCGGCTCTCTCCTCGCTGTATTAAACTGAATTCCTGGCTCTCATCGCTGTTTTAAACTGAATGCCTGGCTCTCTCCTTCCTGTTTTAAGCTGAACGCCGGGCTCTCTACTCACTGTGTTAACCTGAACTCCTGGCTCTCCTCACTGTATTAAATTGAACTCCTGGCTCTCTCCTTGCAGTTGTAAACTGAACCCCTGATCTCTCCTCGCTGTTTTAAACTGAACTCCCGACTCTCCTTGGTGCTTTAAACTGAACTCACGGCTCTCTCCTCACTGTTTCAAATTGAACGCTCGGTTCTTCTTGGTCTTTTAAACTGAACTCCGAGCTCTCATGCTGGTTTAAACTGAACTCCTGGCTATCCTCAGTTGTTTAAGCTGAACGCCCAGCTCTCTCCTTGGTGTTTTAAACTGAATGCTGTTTTAAATTGAATTCCGAGCTCCCCTCACTGTTCTAAAGGAACTCTCGGCTCTCTCCTCGCTGTTTTAAACTGAACTCTTGGCTCTCTCCTCGCTGTATTAAACTGAATTCCTGGCTCTCCTCGCTGTTTTAAACTGAATGCCTGGCTCTCTCCTCCCTGTTTTAAGCTGAACGCCGGGTTCTCTACTCACTGTGTTAACCTGAACTCCTGGCTCACCTCACTGTATTAAATTGAACTCCCGGCTCTCTCCTTGCTGTTTTAAACTGAACTCCTGATCTGTCCTCGCTGTTTTAAACTGAACTCCCGGCTCTCCTTGGTGCTTTAAACTGAACTCTCGGCTCTCTTCGCTATTTTAAACTGAACACACGGCTACTATCTCCTCGCTGTTTCAAATTGAACACCCGGTACTTCTTGGTGTTTTAAACTGAACTCCTAGCTCTCATGCTGTTTTAATCTGAACTCCTGGCTATCCTCAATGTTTTAAGCTGAACGCCCAGCTCTCTCCTCAGTGTTTTAAACTGAATGCTGTTTTAAATTGAATTCCTAGCTCCCCTCACTGTTTAAACGGAACTCTCGGCTCTCTCCTCGCTGTATTAAACTGAATGCCAGGCTCTCCTCACTGTTTCAAACTGAGCTCCTGGCTCTCCTTGCTGATTTAAATTGAACTCTCCACTCTCTACTCGCTGTTTTAAACTGAACTCTTGGCTCTTCTCTGTGTTTTAAACTAAACTCCTGGCTCTCTCCTTGCTGCTTTAAACTGAACTCCTGGCTCTCCTTGCTGTTTTAAACTGAATGCCCGGCTCTCTCCTCTCTGTTTTAAGCTGAACTCCTGGCTCTCCGTGCTGTTTTAAACTGAACTCATGGCTCTCCTTATTATTTTAGACTGAACTAATGGCTCAACTTGCTGTTTTAAACAGAACACCCGAAGCTCTCCTTGCTGTTTTAAAGTGAACTCCAGGCTCTCTCCTTGCCATTTTAAATTGAAAACGCTGCTCTCTTTGCTGTTTTAAACTGAACTCCTGGCTCTCCTTGCTGTTTTAACCTGAATGCCCGGCTCTTCCTTACTGTTTTAAGCTGAACGCCTGGCTTTCCGTTCTGTTTTAAACTCAACTCATGGCTCTCCTTCTTGTTTTGAAATGAACTAATGCCTCAACTTGCTGTTTTAAACAGAACACCCGAAGATCTCTTTGCTGTTTTAAAGTGAACTCCAGGCTCTCTCCTTGCCATTTTAAATTGAAAACGCTGCTCTCTTTGCTGTTTTAAACTGAACTCCTGGCTCTCCTTGCTGTTTTAAACTGAATGCCCGGCTCTCTCTTCGTTGCTTTAAATGAACTCCTGGATCTCCCAGCTGTTTTAAACTGAATTCTTAGCAGCCCTCGCTGTTTCAAACTGAATTCCAGGCTCTCTCCCCACTGTTTTAAGCTGAAGTCCTGGCTCTCTACTCGCTGTTTTAAACTGAACACCGAGCCCTCATCACTGTTTTAAAGTGAACTCCTGGCTCTCCTTGCTGTTTCAAACTGAACACCTGGCTCTCTCCTCGCAATTTGAAAGTGATCTCCAGGCTCTCTGCTTGCCATTTTAAATTGAACTGCTGACTCTCCTCGCTGTTTTAAACTGAACAGCCGGCTCTCTCCTCAATGTTTTAAACTGAAGTCCTAGCTCACGTCGCTCTTTTAAGCTGAACTCTCGGCTCTCTCCTCGCTGTATTAAATGGAATTCCTGGTTCTCCTCACTGTTTTAAACTGAATGCCCGGCTCTCTCCTCATTGTTTTAAGCTGAACGCCGGGCTCTCTACTCACTGTTTTAAACTGAACTCCTGGCTCACCTAACTGTTTTAAATTAAACTCCCGGCTTTCTCCTTGCTGTTTTAAAATGAACCCCTGATCTCTCCTCGCTGTTTTAAACTGAAAGCCCGGCTCTCTCCTAGCTGTTTTAAATTGAATTCCTAGCTCCCCTCGCTGTTTAAATGGAGCACTCGGCTCTCTCCTGGCTTTATTAAACTGAATTCCTGGTTCTCCTCACTGTTTTAAACTGAATGCCCGGCTCTCTCCTCACTGCTTTAAGCTGAAGTCCTGGCTCACCGCGCTGCTTTAATCTGAACGCATGGCTCTCCTCATTGTTTTAAACTGAACACATGGCTCACCTTGCTGTTTTAACAGGAACACCCGATGCTCTACTTGCTGTTGTCAACTGAATTCCTGGCCCACCTCGCTGTTTTAAACTGAAAGCCAGGCTCTCTCCTAGTTGTTTTAATCTGAATACCTGGCTCTCCTCACTGTTCTAAACTGAATGCCCGGATCTCTCCTCCCTGTTTTAAGCTGAAGTCCTGGCTCTCCGTGCTGTTTTAAAATGAACGCCCGGCTCTCTCCTCACTGTTTTAAAGTGATCTCCTGGCACTCTCCTTGCTGTTTTACAAAAAATTCCAGGCTCTCTTGGCAGTTTCAAACTGAACTCTTGGCTCTCTCCTCGCTGTATTAAACTGAATTCCTGGCTCTCCTCGCTGTTTTAAACTGAATGCCTGGCTCTCTCCTCCCTGTCTTAAGCTGAACGCTGGGCTCTCTACTCACTGTGTTAACCTGAACTCCTGGCTCACCCCACTGTATTAAATTGAACTCCCGGCTCTCTCCTTGCTGTTTTAAACTGAACCCCTGATCTCTCCTCGCTGTTTTACACTGAACTCCGGTCTCTCCTTGGTGCTTTAAACTGAACTCTCGACTCTCTTCGCTGTTTTAAACTGAACACACGGCTTTCTCCTCGCTGTTTCAAATTGAACACCCGGTTCTTCTTGGTGTTTTAAACTGAACTCTTAGCTCTCATGCTGTTTTAAACTGAACTCCTGGCTATCCTCAGTGTTGTAAGCTGAACGCCCAGCTCTCTCCTTGGTGTTTTAAACTGAATGCTGTTTTAAATTGAATTCCTAGCTCCCCTCACTGTTTAAACCGAACTCTCGGCTCTCTCCTTGCTGTTTTAAACTGAGTGCCTGGCTCTTCCTCACTCTTTTAAGCTGAACTCCTGGCTCCCCGTGCTGTTTTAAACTGAACTCATGGCTCTCCTTCTTGTTTTGAAATGAACTAATGCCTCAACTTGCTGTTTCAAACAGAACACCCGAAGATCTCCTTGCTGTTTTAAAGTGAACTCCAGGCTCTCTCCTTGCCATTTTAAATTGAAAACGCGGCTCTCTTTGCTGTTTTAAACTGAACTCCTGGCTCTCCTTGCTGTTTTAAACTGAATGCCCGGCTCTCTCTTCATTGATTTAAATGAACTCCTGGATCTCCCAGCTGTTTTAAACTGAATTCCTAGCACCCCTCGCTGTTTCAAACTGAATTCCAGGCTCTCTCCCCGCTGTTTTAAGCTGAAGTCCTGGCTCTCTACTCGCCGTTTTAAACTGAACACCGAGCTCTCATCACTGTTTTAAAGTGAACTCCTGGCTCTCCTTGCAGTTTCAAAATGAACTCTTGGCTCTCTCCTCGCTGTATTAAACTGAATTCCTGGCTCTCCTCGCTGTTTTAAACTGAATGCCTGGCTCTCTCCTCCCTGTTTTAAGCTGAACGCCGGGTTCTCTACTCACTGTGTTAACCTGAACTCCTGGCTCACCTCACTGTATTAAATTGAACTCCCGGCTCTCTCCTTGCTGTTTTAAACTGAACTCCTGATCTCTCCTCGCTGCTTTAAACTGAACTCCCGGCTCTCCTTGGTGCTTTAAACTGAACTCTCAGCTCTCTTCGCTATTTTAAACTGAACACACGGCTATCTCCTCGCTGTTTCAAATTGAACACCCGGTTCTTCTTGGTGTTTTAAACTGAACTCCTAGCTCTCATGCTGTTTTAAACTGAACTCCTGGCTATCCTCAGTGTTTTAAGCTGAACGCCCAGCTCTCTCCTTGGTGTTTTAAACTGAATGCTGTTTTAAATTGAATTCCTAGCTCCCCTCACTGTTTAAACGGAACTCTCGGCTCTCTCCTCGCTGCATTAAACTGAATGCCATCCTCTCCTCACTGTTTCAAACTGAGCTCCTGGCTCTCCTTGCTGATTTAAATTGAACTCTCGGCTCTCTACTCGCTGTTTTAAACTGAACTCTTGGCTCTTCTCTGTGTTTTAAACTATACTCCTGGCTCTCTCCTTGCTGCTTTAAACTGAACTCCTGGCTCTCCTTGCTGTTTTAAACTGAATGCCCGGCTCTTCCTTACTGTTTTAAGCTGAACTCCTGGCTTTCCGTTCTGTTTTAAACTCAACTCATGGCTCTCCTTCTTGTTTTGAAATGAACTAATGCCTCAACTTGCTGTTTTAAACAGAACACCCGAAGATCTCCTTGCTGTTTTAAAGTGAACTCCAGGCTCTCTCCTTGCCATTTTAAATTGAAAACGCTGCTCTCTTTGCTGTTTTAAACTGAACTCCTGGCTCTCCTTGCTGTTTTAACCTGAATGCCCGGCTCTTCCTTACTGTTTTAAGCTGAACGCCTGGCTTTCCGTTCTGTTTTAAACTCAACTCATGGCTCTCCTTCTTGTTTTGAAATGAACTAATGCCTCAACTTGCTGTTTTAAACAGAACACCCGAAGATCTCTTTGCTGTTTTAAAGTGAACTCCAGGCTCTCTCCTTGCCATTTTAAATTGAAAACGCTGCTCTCTTTGCTGTTTTAAACTGAACTCCTGGCTCTCCTTGCTGTTTTAAACTGAATGCCCGGCTCTCTCTTCGTTGCTTTAAATGAACTCCTGGATCTCCCAGCTGTTTTAAACTGAATTCCTAGCAGCCCTCGCTGTTTCAAACTGAATTCCAGGCTCTCTCCCCACTGTTTTAAGCTGAAGTCCTGGCTCTCTACTCGCTGTTTTAAACTGAACACCGAGCCCTCATCACTGTTTTAAAGTGAACTCCTGGCTCTCCTTGCTGTTTCAAACTGAACACCTGGCTCTCTCCTCGCAATTTGAAAGTGATCTCCAGGCTCTCTGCTTGCCATTTTAAAGTGAACTCCTGACTCTCCTCGCTGTTTTAAACTGAACAGCCGGCTCTCTCCTCAATGTTATAAACTGAAGTCCTAGCTCACGTCGCTCTTTTAAGCTGAACTCTTGGCTCTCTCCTCGCTGTATTAAACTGAATTCCTGGTTCGCCTCGCTGTTTTAAACTGAATGCCCAACTCTCTCCTCATTGTTTTAAGCTGAACGCCGGGCTCTCTACTCACTGTTTTAAACTGAACTCCTGGCTCACCTAACTGTTTTAAATTGAGCTCCTGGCTCTCTCCTTGCTGTTTTAAACTGGACCCCTGATCTCTCCTCGCTGTTTTAAACTGAACTCTGGTCTCTCCTTGGTGCTTTAAACTGAACTCTCGGCTCTCTTCGCTGTTTTAAACTGAACACACGGCTTTCTCCTCGCTGTTTCAAATTGAACACCCGGTTCTTCTTGGTGTTTTAAACTGAGCTCCTAGCTCTCATGCTGTTTTAAACTGAAGTCCTGGCGATCCTCAGTGTTGTAACCTGAACGCCCAGCTCTCTCCTTAGTATTTTAAATTGAATGCTGTTTTAAATTGAATTCCTATCTCCCCTCACTGTTTAAACGGAACTCTCGGCTCTCTCCTTGCTTTTTTAAACTGAGTGCCCGGCTCTTCCTCACTCTTTTAAGCTGAACTCCTGGCTCCCCGTGCTGTTTTAAACTGAACTCATGGCTCTCCTTCTTGTGTTGAAATGAACTAATGCCTCAACTTGCTGTTTTAAACAGAACACCCGAAGATCTCCTTGCTGTTTTAAAGTGAACTCCAAGCTCTCTCCTTGCCATTTTAAATTGAAAATGCGGCTCTCTTTGCTGTTTTAAACTGAACTCCTGGCTCTCCTTGCTGTTTTAAACTGAATGCCCGGCTTTCTCTTCATTGATTTAAATGAACTCCTGGATCTCCCAGCTGTTTTAAGCTGAATTCCTAGCACACCTCGCTGTTGCAAACTGAATTCCAGACTCTCTCCCCACTGTTTTAATCTGAAGTCCTGGCTCTCTACTCACTGTTTTAAACTGAACACCGAGCTCTCATCACTGTTTTAAAGTGAACTCCTGGCTCTCTTTGCTGTTTCAAACTGAACACCTGGCTCTCTCCTCGCAATTTGAAAGTGATCTCCAGGCTCTCTGCTTGCCATTTTAAAGTGAACTCCTGACTCTCCTCGCTGTTTTAAACTGAACAGCCGGCTCTCTCCTCAATGTTTTAAACTGAAGTCCTAGCTCACGTCGCTCTTTTAAGCTGAACTCTCGGCTCTCTCCTCGCTGTATTAAACTGAATTCCTGGTTCTCCTCACTGTTTTAAACTGAATGCCCGGCTCTCTCCTCATTGTTTTAAGCTGAACGCCGGGCTCTCTACTCACTGTTTTAAACTGAACTCCTGGCTCACCTAACTGTTTTAAATTGAACTCCCGGCTCTCTCCTTGCTGTTTTAAAATGAACCCCTGATCTCTCCTCGCTGTTTTAAACTGAATGCCCATCTCTCTCCTAGCTGTTTTAAATTGAATTCCTGGCTCCCCTCGCTGTTTAAATGGAGCACTCGGCTCTCTCATCACTTTATTAAACTGAATTCCTGGTTCTCCTCACTGTTTTAAACTGAATGCCCGGCTCTCTCCTCACTGTTTTAAGCTGAAGTCCTGGCCCACCGTGCTGCTTTAATTTGAACTCATGGCTCTCCTCATTGTTTTAAACTGAACACATGGCTCACCTTGCTGTTTTAACCGGAAGCCCCGATGCTCTCCATGCTGTTGTAAACTGAACATCCCAGCTCTTTCCTCGCTGTTTAAATTGAACTCTCGGCTCTCTGCTCGCTGTTGTAAACTGAATTCTTGGCTCACCTCGCTGTTTTAAACTGAAAGCCAGTCTCTCTCCTAGCTGTTTTAAACTGAATTCCTGGCTCTCCTCACTGTTCTAAGCTGAATGCCCGGATGTCTCCTCGCTGTTTTAAGCTGAAGTCCTGGCTCTCCGCGCTGTTTTAAAATGAACGCCCGGCTCTCTCCTCACTGTTTTAAAGTGATCTCCTGGCACTCTCCTTGCTGTTTTAAACAAAACTCCAGGCTCTCCTGGCAGTTTCAAACTGAACTCTTGGCTCTCTCCTCGCTGTATGAAACTGAATTCCTGGCTCTCATCGCTGTTTTAAACTGAATGCCTGGCTCTCTCCTTCCTGTTTTAAGCTGAACGCCGGGCTCTCTACTCACTGTGTTAACCTGAACTCCTGGCTCTCCTCACTGTATTAAATTGAACTCCTGGCTCTCTCCTTGCAGTTGTAAACTGAACCCCTGATCTCTCCTCGCTGTTTTAAACTGAACTCCCGACTCTCCTTGGTGCTTTAAACTGAACACACGGCTTTCTCCTCACTGTTTCAAATTGAACACCCGGTACTTCTTGGTGTTTTAAACTGAACTCCTGGCTCTCATGCTGTTTTAAACTGAACTCCTGGCTATCCTCAGTTGTTTAAGCTGAACGCCCAGCTCTCTCCTTGGTGTTTTAAACTGAATGCTGTTTTAAATTGAATTCCGAGCTCCCCTCACTGTTCTAAAGGAACTCTCGGCTCTCTCCTCGCTGTTTTAAACTGAATTCCTTGCTCCCTCACTGTTTCAAACTGAACTCCTGGCTCTCCTTGCTGATTTAAATTGAACTCTCGGCTCCCTACTCACTTTCTTAAACTGAACTCTTGGCTCTTCTCTGTGTTTTAAACTATACTCCTGGCTCTCTCCTTGCTGCTTTAAACTCAACACCTGGCTCTCCTTGCTGTTTTAAACTGAATGCCCGGCTCTCTCTTCGCTGCTTTAAATGAACTCCTGGATCTCCGAGCTGTTTTAAACTGAATTCCTAGCTCCCCTCGCTGTTTCAAACTGTATTCCCGGCTCTCTCCCCGCTGTTTTAAGCTGAAGTCCTGGCTTTCTAGTCGCTGTTTTAAACTGAACACCGAGCTCTCATCACTGTTTTAAAGTGAACTCCTGACACTCCTTGCTGTTTCAAACTGAGCACCTGGCTCTCTCCTCGCAATTTGAAAGTGATCTCCAGGCTCTCTGCTTGCCATTTTAAAGTGAACATCTGACTCTCCTCGCTGTTTTAAACTGAACAGCCGGCTCTCTCCTCAATGTTTTAAACTGAAGTCCTAGCTCACGTCGCTCTTTTAAGCTGAACTCTCGGCTCTCTCCTCGCTGTATTAAATGGAATTCCTGGTTCTCCTCACTGTTTTAAACTGAATGCCCGGCTCTCTCCTCATTGTTTTAAGCTGAACGCCGGGCTCTCTACTCACTGTTTTAAACTGAACTCCTGGCTCACCTAACTGTTTTAAATTAAACTCCCGTCTTTCTCCTTGCTGTTTTAAAATGAACCCCTGATCTCTCCTCGCTGTTTTAAACTGAAAGCCCGGCTCTCTCCTAGCTGTTTTAAATTGAATTCCTAGCTCCCCTCGCTGTTTAAATGGAGCACTCGGCTCTCTCCTGGCTTTATTAAACTGAATTCCTGGTTCTCCTCACTGTTTTAAACTGAATGCCCGGCTCTCTCCTCACTGTTTTAAGCTGAAGTCCTGGCCCACCGTGCTGCTTTAATTTGAACTCATGGCTCTCCTCATTGTTTTAAACTGAACACATGGCTCACCTTGCTGTTTTAACCGGAAGCCCCGATGCTCTCCATGCTGTTGTAAACTGAACATCCCAGCTCTTTCCTCGCTGTTTAAATTGAACTCTCGGCTCTCTGCTCGCTGTTGTAAACTGAATTCCAGGCTCTCTCCCCACTGTTTTAGGCTGAAGTCCTGGCTCTCTACTCGCTGTTTTAAACTGAACACCGAGCCCTCATCACTGTTTTAAAGTGAACTCCTGGCTCTCCTTGCTGTTTCAAACTGAACACCTGGCTCTCTCCTCGCAATTTGAAAGTGATCTCCAGGCTCTCTGCTTGCCATTTTAAAGTGAACTCCTGACTCTCCTCGCTATTTTAAACTGAACAGCCGGCTCTCTCCTCAATGTTATAAACTGAAGTCCTAGCTCACGTCGCTCTTTTAAGCTGAACTCTTGGCTCTCTCCTCGCTGTATTAAACTGAATTCCTGGTTCGCCTCGCTGTTTTAAACTGAATGCCCAACTCTCTCCTCATTGTTTTAAGCTGAACGCCGGGCTCTCTACTCACTGTTTTAAACTGAACTCCTGGCTCACCTAACTGTTTTAAATTGAGCTCCTGGCTCTCTCCTTGCTGTTTTAAACTGGACCCCTGATCTCTCCTCGCTGTTTTAAACTGAACTCCGGTCTCTCCATTGTGCTTTAAACTGAACTCTCGGCTCTCTTCGCTGTTTTAAACTGAACACACGGCTTTCTCCTCGCTGTTTCAAATTGAACACCCGGTTCTTCTTGGTGTTTTAAACTGAGCTCCTAGCTCTCATGCTGTTTTAAACTGAAGTCCTGGCGATCCTCAGTGTTGTAACCTGAACGCCCAGCTCTCTCCTTAGTATTTTAAATTGAATGCTGTTTTAAATTGAATTCCTATCTCCCCTCACTGTTTAAACGGAACTCTCGGCTCTCTCCTTGCTTTTTTAAACTGAGTGCCCGGCTCTTCCTCACTCTTTTAAGCTGAACTCCTGGCTCCCCGTGCTGTTTTAAACTGAACTCATGGCTCTCCTTCTTGTGTTGAAATGAACTAATGCCTCAACTTGCTGTTTTAAACAGAACACCCGAAGATCTCCTTGCTGTTTTAAAGTGAACTCCAAGCTCTCTCCTTGCCATTTTAAATTGAAAATGCGGCTCTCTTTGCTGTTTTAAACTGAACTCCTGGCTCTCCTTGCTGTTTTAAACTGAATGCCCGGCTTTCTCTTCATTGATTTAAATGAACTCCTGGATCTCCCAGCTGTTTTAAGCTGAATTCCTAGCACACCTCGCTGTTGCAAACTGAATTCCAGACTCTCTCCCCACTGTTTTAATCTGAAGTCCTGGCTCTCTACTCACTGTTTTAAACTGAACACCGAGCTCTCATCACTGTTTTAAAGTGAACTCCTGGCTCTCCTTGCTGTTTCAAACTGAACACCTGGCTCTCTCCTCGCAATTTGAAAGTGATCTCCAGGCTCTCTGCTTGCCATTTTAAAGTGAACTCCTGACTCTCCTCGCTGTTTTAAACTGAACAGCCGGCTCTCTCCTCAATGTTTTAAACTGAAGTCCTAGCTCACGTCGCTCTTTTAAGCTGAACTCTCGGCTCTCTCCTCGCTGTATTAAACTGAATTCCTGGTTCTCCTCACTGTTTTAAACTGAATGCCCGGCTCTCTCCTCATTGTTTTAAGCTGAACGCCGGGCTCTCTACTCACTGTTTTAAACTGAACTCCTGGCTCACCTAACTGTTTTAAATTGAACTCCCGGCTCTCTCCTTGCTGTTTTAAAATGAACCCCTGATCTCTCCTCGCTGTTTTAAACTGAATGCCCATCTCTCTCCTAGCTGTTTTAAATTGAATTCCTGGCTCCCCTCGCTGTTTAAATGGAGCACTCGGCTCTCTCATCACTTTATTAAACTGAATTCCTGGTTCTCCTCACTGTTTTAAACTGAATGCCCGGCTCTCTCCTCACTGTTTTAAGCTGAAGTCCTGGCCCACCGTGCTGCTTTAATTTGAACTCATGGCTCTCCTCATTGTTTTAAACTGAACACATGGCTCACCTTGCTGTTTTAACCGGAAGCCCCGATGCTCTCCATGCTGTTGTAAACTGAAAATCCTGGCTCTTTCCTCGCTGTTTAAATTGAGCTCTCGGCTCTCTCCTCGCTGTTGTAAACTGAATTCCTTGCTCACCTCGCTGTTTTAAACTGAAGACCAGGCTCTCTCCTAGCTGTTTTAAACTGAATTCCTGGCTCTCCTCACTGTTCTAAACTGAATGCCCGGCTCTCTCCTCGCTGTTTTAAGCTGAAGTCCTGGCTCTCCGCGCTGTTTGAAAATGAATGCCCGGCTCTCTCTTCGCTGTTTTGAAGTGATCTCCAGGCACTCTCCTTGCTATTTTAAACAAAACTCCAGGCTCTCCTGGCTGTTTCAAACTGAACTCTCGGCTCTCTTCTCGCTGTATTAAACTGAATTCCTGGCTCTCCTCGCTGTTTTAAACTGAATGCCCAGCTCTCTCCTCACTGTTTTAAGCTGAATGCTGGGCTCTCTACTCACTGTGTTAACCTGAACTCCTGGCTCTCCTCACTGTATTAAATTGAACTCCTGGCTCTCTCCTTGCAGTTGTAAACTGAACCCCTGATCTCTCCTCGCTGTTTTAAACTGAACTCCCGACTCTCCTTGGTGCTTTAAACTGAACACACGGCTTTCTCCTCACTGTTTCAAATTGAACACCCGGTACTTCTTGGTGTTTTAAACTGAACTCCTGGCTCTCATGCTGTTTTAAACTGAACTCCTGGCTATCCTCAGTTGTTTAAGCTGAACGCCCAGCTCTCTCCTTGGTGTTTTAAACTGAATGCTGTTTTAAATTGAATTCCGAGCTCCCCTCACTGTTCTAACGGAACTCTCGGCTCTCTCCTCGCTGTTTTAAACTGAATTCCTTGCTCTCCTCACTGTTTCAAACTGAACTCCTGGCTCTCCTTGCTGATTTAAATTGAACTCTCGGCTCCCTACTCACTTTCTTAAACTGAACTCTTGGCTCTTCTCTGTGTTTTAAACTATACTCCTGGCTCTCTCCTTGCTGCTTTAAACTGAACTCCTGGCTCTCCTTGCTGTTTTAAACTGAATGCCCGGCTCTCTCTTCATTGATTTAAATGAACTCCTGGATCTCCCAGCTGTTTTAAGCTGAATTCCTAGCACCCCTCGCTGTTTCAAACTGTATTCCAGGCTCTCTCCCCACTGTTTTAAGCTGAAGTCCTGGCTCTCTACTCGCTGTTTTAAACTGAACACCGAGCTCTCATCACTGTTTTAAAGTGAACTCCTGACACTCCTTGCTGTTTCAAACTGAGCACCTGGCTCTCTCCTCGCAATTTGAAAGTGATCTCCAGGCTCTCTGCTTGCCATTTTAAAGTGAACATCTGACTCTCCTCGCTGTTTTAAACTGAACAGCTGGCTCTCTCCTCAATGTTTTAAACTGAAGTCCTAGCTCACGTCGCTCTTTTAAGCTGAACTCTCGGCTCTCTCCTCGCTGTATTAAATGGAATTCCTGGTTCTCCTCACTGTTTTAAACTGAATGCCCGGCTCTCTCCTCATTGTTTTAAGCTGAACGCCGGGCTCTCTACTCACTGTTTTAAACTGAACTCCTGGCTCACCTAACTGTTTTAAATTAAACTCCCGTCTTTCTCCTTGCTGTTTTAAAATGAACCCCTGATCTCTCCTCGCTGTTTTAAACTGAAAGCCCGGCTCTCTCCTAGCTGTTTTAAATTGAATTCCTAGCTCCCCTCGCTGTTTAAATGGAGCACTCGGCTCTCTCCTGGCTTTATTAAACTGAATTCCTGGTTCTCCTCACTGTTTTAAACTGAATGCCCGGCTCTCTCCTCACTGCTTTAAGCTGAAGTCCTGGCTCACCGCGCTGCTTTAATCTGAACGCATGGCTCTCCTCATTGTTTTAAACTGAACACATGGCTCACCTTGCTGTTTTAACAGGAACACCCGATGCTCTACTTGCTGTTGTCAACTGAATTCCTGGCCCACCTCGCTGTTTTAAACTGAAAGCCAGGCTCTCTCCTAGTTGTTTTAATCTGAATACCTGGCTCTCCTCACTGTTCTAAACTGAATGCCCGGATCTCTCCTCCCTGTTTTAAGCTGAAGTCCTGGCTCTCCGCGCTGTTTTAAAATGAACGCCCGGCTCTCTCCTCACTGTTTTAAAGTGATCTCCTGGCACTCTCCTTGCTGTTTTACAAAAAATTCCAGGCTCTCTTGGCAGTTTCAAACTGAACTCTTGGCTCTCTCCTCGCTGTATTAAACTGAATTCCTGGCTCTCCTCGCTGTTTTAAACTGAATGCCTGGCTCTCTCCTCCCTGTTTTAAGCTGAACGCCGGGTTCTCTACTCACTGTGTTAACCTGAACTCCTGGCTCACCCCACTGTATTAAATTGAACTCCTGGCTCTCTCCTTGCTGTTTTAAACTGAACCCCTGATCTCTCCTCGCTGTTTTAAACTGAACTCCTGACTCTCCTTGGTGCTTTAAACTGAACACACGGCTTTCTCCTCACTGTTTCAAATTGAACACCCGGTACTTCTTGGTGTTTTAAACTGAACTCCTGGCTCTCATGCTGTTTTAAACTGAACTCCTGGCTATCCTCAGTTGTTTAAGCTGAACGCCCAGCTCTCTCCTTGGTGTTTTAAACTGAATGCTGTTTTAAATTGAATTCCGAGCTCCCCTCACTGTTCTAAAGGAACTCTCGGCTCTCTCCTCGCTGTTTTAAACTGAATTCCTTGCTCCCTCACTGTTTCAAACTGAACTCCTGGCTCTCCTTGCTGATTTAAATTGAACTCTCGGCTCCCTACTCACTGATTTAAACTGAACTCTTGGCTCTTCTCTGTGTTTTAAACTATACTCCTGGCTCTCTCCTTGCTGCTTTAAACTGAACTCCTGGCTCTCCTTGCTGTTTTAAACTGAATGCCCGGCTCTCTCCTCATTGATTTAAATGAACTCCTGGATCTCCTAGCTGTTTTAAACTGAATTCCTAGCACCCCTCGCTGTTTCAAACTGAATTCCAGGCTCTCTCCCCACTGTTTTAAGCTGAAGTCCTGGCTCTCTACTCGCTGTTTTAAACTGAACACCGAGCTCTCATCACTGTTTTAAAGTGAACTCCTGACACTCCTTGCTGTTTCAAACTGAGCACCTGGCTCTCTCCTCGCAATTTGAAAGTGATCTCCATGCTCTCTGCTTGCCATTTTAAAGTGAACACCTGACTCTCCTCGCTGTTTTAAACTGAACAGCCGGCTCTCTCCTCAATGTTTTAAACTGAAGTCCTAGCTCACGTCGCTCTTTTAAGCTGAACTCTCGGCTCTCTCCTCGCTGTATTAAATGGAATTCCTGGTTCTCCTCACTGTTTTAAACTGAATGCCCGGCTCTCTCCTCATTGTTTTAAGCTGAACGCCGGGCTCTCTACTCACTGTTTTAAACTGAACTCCTGGCTCACCTAACTGTTTTAAATTAAACTCCCGGCTTTCTCCTTGCTGTTTTAAAATGAACCCCTGATCTCTCCTCGCTGTTTTAAACTGAAAGCCCGGCTCTCTCCTAGCTGTTTTAAATTGAATTCCTAGCTCCCCTCGCTGTTTAAATGGAGCACTCGGCTCTCTCCTGGCTTTATTAAACTGAATTCCTGGTTCTCCTCACTGTTTTAAACTGAATGCCCGGCTCTCTCCTCACTGTTTTAAGCTGAAGTCCTGGCCCACCGTGCTGCTTTAATTTGAACTCATGGCTCTCCTCATTGTTTTAAACTGAACACATGGCTCACCTTGCTGTTTTAACCGGAAGCCCCGATGCTCTCCATGCTGTTGTAAACTGAACATCCCAGCTCTTTCCTCGCTGTTTAAATTGAACTCTCGGCTCTCTGCTCGCTGTTGTAAACTGAATTCTTGGCTCACCTCGCTGTTTTAAACTGAAAGCCAGTCTCTCTCCTAGCTGTTTTAAACTGAATTCCTGGCTCTCCTCACTGTTCTAAGCTGAATGCCCGGATGTCTCCTCGCTGTTTTAAGCTGAAGTCCTGGCTCTCCGCGCTGTTTTAAAATGAACGCCCGGCTCTCTCCTCACTGTTTTAAAGTGATCTCCTGGCACTCTCCTTGCTGTTTTAAACAAAACTCCAGGCTCTCCTGGCAGTTTCAAACTGAACTCTTGGCTCTCTCCTCGCTGTATGAAACTGAATTCCTGGCTCTCATCGCTGTTTTAAACTGAATGCCTGGCTCTCTCCTTCCTGTTTTAAGCTGAACGCCGGGCTCTCTACTCACTGTGTTAACCTGAACTCCTGGCTCTCCTCACTGTATTAAATTGAACTCCTGGCTCTCTCCTTGCAGTTGTAAACTGAACCCCTGATCTCTCCTCGCTGTTTTAAACTGAACTCCCGACTCTCCTTGGTGCTTTAAACTGAACACACGGCTTTCTCCTCACTGTTTCAAATTGAACACCCGGTACTTCTTGGTGTTTTAAACTGAACTCCTGGCTCTCATGCTGTTTTAAACTGAACTCCTGGCTATCCTCAGTTGTTTAAGCTGAACGCCCAGCTCTCTCCTTGGTGTTTTAAACTGAATGCTGTTTTAAATTGAATTCCGAGCTCCCCTCACTGTTCTAAAGGAACTCTCGGCTCTCTCCTCGCTGTTTTAAACTGAATTCCTTGCTCCCTCACTGTTTCAAACTGAACTCCTGGCTCTACTTGCTGATTTAAATTGAACTCTCGGCTCCCTACTCACTTTCTTAAACTGAACTCTTGGCTCTTCTCTGTGTTTTAAACTATACTCCTGGCTCTCTCCTTGCTGCTTTAAACTGAACTCCTGGCTCTCCTTGCTGTTTTAAACTGAATGCCCGGCTCTCTCTTCATTGATTTAAATGAACTCCTGGATCTCCCAGCTGTTTTAAGCTGAATTCCTAGCACCCCTCGCTGTTTCAAACTGTATTCCAGGCTCTCTCCCCACTGTTTTAAGCTGAAGTCCTGGCTCTCTACTCGCTGTTTTAAACTGAACACCGAGCTCTCATCACTGTTTTAAAGTGAACTCCTGACACTCCTTGCTGTTTCAAACTGAGCACCTGGCTCTCTCCTCGCAATTTGAAAGTGATCTCCAGGCTCTCTGCTTGCCATTTTAAAGTGAACATCTGACTCTCCTCGCTGTTTTAAACTGAACAGCCGGCTCTCTCCTCAATGTTTTAAACTGAAGTCCTAGCTCACGTCGCTCTTTTAAGCTGAACTCTCGGCTCTCTCCTCGCTGTATTAAATGGAATTCCTGGTTCTCCTCACTGTTTTAAACTGAATGCCCGGCTCTCTCCTCATTGTTTTAAGCTGAACGCCGGGCTCTCTACTCACTGTTTTAAACTGAACTCCTGGCTCACCTAACTGTTTTAAATTAAACTCCCGGCTTTCTCCTTGCTGTTTTAAAATGAACCCCTGATCTCTCCTCGCTGTTTTAAACTGAATGCCCGGCTCTCTCCTAGCTGTTTTAAATTGAATTCCTAGCGACCCTCGCTGTTTAAATGGAGCACTCGGCTCTCTCCTGGCTTTATTAAACTGAATTCCTGGTTCTCCTCACTGTTTTAAACTGAATGCCCGGCTCTCTCCTCACTGTTTTAAGCTGAAGTCCTGGCTCACCGCGCTGCTTTAATCTGAACGCATGGCTCTCCTCATTGTTTTAAAATGAACACATGGCTCACCTTGCTGTTTTAACAGGAACACCCGATGCTCTACTTGCTGTTGTAAACTGAATTCCTGGCTCACCTCGCTGTTTTAAACTGAAAGCCAGGCTCTCTCCTAGCTGTTTTAATCTGAATACCTGGCTCTCCTCACTGTTCTAAACTGAATGCCCGGATCTCTCCTCCCTGTTTTAAGCTGAAGTCCTGGCTCTCCGCGCTGTTTTAAAATGAACGCCCGGCTCTCTCCTCACTGTTTTAAAGTGATCTCCTGGCACTCTCCTTGCTGTTTTACAAAAAATTCCAGGCTCTCTTGGCAGTTTCAAACTGAACTCTTGGCTCTCTCCTCGCTGTATTAAACTGAATTCCTGGCTCTCCTCGCTGTTTTAAACTGAATGCCTGGCTCTCTCCTCCCTGTTTTAAGCTGAACGCCGGGCTCTCTACTCACTGTGTTAACCTGAACTCCTGGCTCACCCCACTGTATTAAATTGAACTCCTGGCTCTCTCCTTGCTGTTTTAAACTGAACCCCTGATCTCTCCTCGCTGTTTTACACTGAACTCCGGTCTCTCCTTGGTGCTTTAAACTGAACTCTCAGCTCTCTTCGCTGTTTTAAACTGAACACACGGCTTTCTCCTCGCTGTTTCAAGTTGAACACAATGTTCTTCTTGGTGTTTTAAACTGAACTCTTAGCTCTCATGCTGTTTTAAACTGAACTCCTGGCTATCCTCAGTGTTGTAAGCTGAACGCCCAGCTCTCTCCTTGGTGTTTTAAACTGAATGCTGTTTTAAATTGAATTCCTAGCTCCCCTCACTGTTTAAACTGAACTCTCGGCTCTCTCCTTGCTGTTTTAAACTGAGTGCCTGGCTCTTCCTCACTCTTTTAAGCTGAACTCCTGGCTCCCCGTGCTGTTTTAAACTGAATTCATGGCTCTCCTTCTTGTTTTGAAATGAACTAATGCCTCAACTTGCTGTTTCAAACAGAACACCCCAAGATCTCCTTGCTGTTTTAAAGTGAACTCCAGGCTCTCTCCTTGCCATTTTAAATTGAAAACGCGGCTCTCTTTGCTGTTTTAAACTGAACTCCTGGCTCTCCTTGCTGTTTTAAACTGAATGCCCGGCTCCCTCTTCATTGATTTAAATGAACTCCTGGATCTCCCAGCTGTTTTAAGCTGAATTCCTAGCACCCCTCGCTGTTTCAAACTGAATTCCAGGCTCTCTCCCCACTGTTTTAAGCTGAAGTCCTGGCTCTCTACTCGCTGTTTTAAACTGAACACCGAGCTCTCATCACTGTTTTAAAGTGAACTCCTGGCTCTCCTTGCAGTTTCAAAATGAACTCTTGGCTCTCTCCTCGCTGTATTAAACTGAATTCCTGGCTCTCCTCGCTGTTTTAAACTGAATGCCTGGCTCTCTCCTCCCTGTTTTAAGCTGAACGCCGGGTTCTCTACTCACTGTGTTAACCTGAACTCCTGGCTCACCTCACTGTATTAAATTGAACTCCCGGCTCTCTCCTTGCTGTTTTAAACTGAACTCCTGATCTCTCCTCGCTGCTTTAAACTGAACTCCCGGCTCTCCTTGGTGCTTTAAACTGAACTCTCAGCTCTCTTCGCTATTTTAAACTGAACACACGGCTATCTCCTCGCTGTTTCAAATTGAACACCCGGTTCTTCTTGGTGTTTTAAACTGAACTCCTAGCTCTCATGCTGTTTTAAACTGAACTCCTGGCTATCCTCAGTGTTTTAAGCTGAACGCCCAGCTCTCTCCTTGGTGTTTTAAACTGAATGCTGTTTTAAATTGAATTCCTAGCTCCCCTCACTGTTTAAACGGAACTCTCGGCTCTCTCCTCGCTGCATTAAACTGAATGCCATCCTCTCCTCACTGTTTCAAACTGAGCTCCTGGCTCTCCTTGCTGATTTAAATTGAACTCTCGGCTCTCTACTCGCTGTTTTAAACTGAACTCTTGGCTCTCTCCTCGCTGTATTAAACTGAATTCCTGGCTCTCCTCGCTGTTTTAAACTGAATGCCTGGCTCTCTCCTCCCTGTTTTAAGCTGAACGCCGGGTTCTCTACTCACTGTGTTAACCTGAACTCCTGGCTCACCTCACTGTATTAAATTGAACTCCCGGCTCTCTCCTTGCTGTTTTAAACTGAACTCCTGATCTGTCCTCGCTGTTTTAAACTGAACTCCCGGCTCTCCTTGGTGCTTTAAACTGAACTCTCGGCTCTCTTCGCTATTTTAAACTGAACACACGGCTACTATCTCCTCGCTGTTTCAAATTGAACACCCGGTACTTCTTGGTGTTTTAAACTGAACTCCTAGCTCTCATGCTGTTTTAAACTGAACTCCTGGCTATCCTCAGTGTTTTAAGCTGAACGCCCAGCTCTCTCCTTGGTGTTTGAAACTGAATGCTGTTTTAAATTGAATTCCTAGCTCCCCTCACTGTTTAAACGGAACTCTCGGCTCTCTCCTCGCTGCATTAAACTGAATGCCAGGCTCTCCTCACTGTTTCAAACTGAGCTCCTGGCTCTCCTTGCTGATTTAAATTGAACTCTCGGCTCTCTACTCGCTGTTTTAAACTGAACTCTTGGCTCTTCTCTGTGTTTTAAACTATACTCCTGGCTCTCTCCTTGCTGCTTTAAACTGAACTCCTGGCTCTCCTTGCTGTTTTAAACTGAATGCCCGGCTCTTCCTTACTGTTTTAAGCTGAACTCCTGGCTTTCCGTTCTGTTTTAAACTCAACTCATGGCTCTCCTTCTTGTTTTGAAATGAACTAATGCCTCAACTTGCTGTTTTAAACAGAACACCCGAAGATCTCCTTGCTGTTTTAAAGTGAACTCCAGGCTCTCTCCTTGCCATTTTAAATTGAAAACGCTGCTCTCTTTGCTGTTTTAAACTGAACTCCTGGCTCTCCTTGCTGTTTTAACCTGAATGCCCGGCTCTTCCTTACTGTTTTAAGCTGAACGCCTGGCTTTCCGTTCTGTTTTAAACTCAACTCATGGCTCTCCTTCTTGTTTTGAAATGAACTAATGCCTCAACTTGCTGTTTTAAACAGAACACCCGAAGATCTCTTTGCTGTTTTAAAGTGAACTCCAGGCTCTCTCCTTGCCATTTTAAATTGAAAACGCTGCTCTCTTTGCTGTTTTAAACTGAACTCCTGGCTCTCCTTGCTGTTTTAAACTGAATGCCCGGCTCTCTCTTCGTTGCTTTAAATGAACTCCTGGATCTCCCAGCTGTTTTAAACTGAATTCTTAGCAGCCCTCGCTGTTTCAAACTGAATTCCAGGCTCTCTCCCCACTGTTTTAAGCTGAAGTCCTGGCTCTCTACTCGCTGTTTTAAACTGAACACCGAGCCCTCATCACTGTTTTAAAGTGAACTCCTGGCTCTCCTTGCTGTTTCAAACTGAACACCTGGCTCTCTCCTCGCAATTTGAAAGTGATCTCCAGGCTCTCTGCTTGCCATTTTAAAGTGAACTCCTGACTCTCCTCGCTGTTTTAAACTGAACAGCCGGCTCTCTCCTCAATGTTATAAACTGAAGTCCTAGCTCACGTCGCTCTTTTAAGCTGAACTCTTGGCTCTCTCCTCGCTGTATTAAACTGAATTCCTGGTTCGCCTCGCTGTTTTAAACTGAATGCCCAACTCTCTCCTCATTGTTTTAAGCTGAACGCCGGGCTCTCTACTCACTGTTTTAAACTGAACTCCTGGCTCACCTAACTGTTTTAAATTGAGCTCCTGGCTCTCTCCTTGCTGTTTTAAACTGGACCCCTGATCTCTCCTCGCTGTTTTAAACTGAACTCTGGTCTCTCCTTGGTGCTTTAAACTGAACTCTCGGCTCTCTTCGCTGTTTTAAACTGAACACACGGCTTTCTCCTCGCTGTTTCAAATTGAACACCCGGTTCTTCTTGGTGTTTTAAACTGAGCTCCTAGCTCTCATGCTGTTTTAAACTGAAGTCCTGGCTATCCTCAGTGTTGTAACCTGAACGCCCAGCTCTCTCCTTAGTATTTTAAATTGAATGCTGTTTTAAATTGAATTCCTATCTCCCCTCACTGTTTAAACGGAACTCTCGGCTCTCTCCTTGCTTTTTTAAACTGAGTGCCCGGCTCTTCCTCACTCTTTTAAGCTGAACTCCTGGCTCCCCGTGCTGTTTTAAACTGAACTCATGGCTCTCCTTCTTGTGTTGAAATGAACTAATGCCTCAACTTGCTGTTTTAAACAGAACACCCGAAGATCTCCTTGCTGTTTTAAAGTGAACTCCAGGCTCTCTCCTTGCCATTTTAAATTGAAAATGCGGCTCTCTTTGCTGATTTAAACTGAACTCCTGGCTCTCCTTGCTGTTTTAAACTGAATGCCCGGCTTTCTCTTCATTGATTTAAATGAACTCCTGGATCTCCCAGCTGTTTTAAGCTGAATTCCTAGCACCCCTCGCTGTTGCAAACTGAATTCCAGACTCTCTCCCCACTGTTTTAATCTGAAGTCCTGGCTCTCTACTCGCTGTTTTAAACTGAACACCGAGCTCTCATCACTGTTTTAAAGTGAACTCCTGGCTCTCCTTGCTGTTTCAAACTGAACACCTGGCTCTCTCCTCGCAATTTTAAAGTGATCTCCAGGCTCTCTGCTTGCCATTTTAAAGTGAACTCCTGACTCTCCTCGCTGTTTTAAACTGAACAGCCGGCTCTCTCCTCAATGTTTTAAACTGAAGTCCTAGCTCACGTCGCTCTTTTAAGCTGAACTCTCGGCTCTCTCCTCGCTGTATTAAACTGAATTCCTAGTTCTCCTCACTGTTTTAAACTGAATGCCCGGCTCTCTCCTCATTGTTTTAAGCTGAATGCCGGGCTCTCTACTCACTGTTTTAAACTGAACTCCTGGCTCACTTAAATGTTTTAAATTGAACTCCCGGCTCTCTCCTTGCTGTTTTAAACTGGACCCCTGATCTCTCCTCGCTGTTTTAAACTGAATGCCCATCTCTCTCCTAGCTGTTTTAAATTGAATTCCTGGCTCCCCTCGCTGTTTAAATGGAGCACTCGGCTCTCTCCTCGCTTTATTAAACTGAATTCCTGGTTCTCCTCACTGTTTTAAACTGAATGCCCGGCTCTCTCCTCACTGTTTTAAGCTGAAGTCCTGGCCCACCGTGCTGCTTTAATTTGAACTCATGGCTCTCCTCATTGTTTTAAACTGAACACATGGCTCACCTTGCTGTTTTAACCGGAAGCCCCGATGCTCTCCATGCTGTTGTAAACTGAAAATCCCAGCTCGTTCCTCGCTGTTTAAATTGAACTCTCGGCTCTCTGCTCGCTGTTGTAAACTGAATTCTTGGCTCACCTCGCTGTTTTAAACTGAAAGCCAGTCTCTCTCCTAGCTGTTTTAAACTGAATTCCTGGCTCTCCTCACTGTTCTAAGCTGAATGCCCGGATGTCTCCTCGCTGTTTTAAGCTGAAGTCCTGGCTCTCCGCGCTGTTTTAAAATGAACGCCCGGCTCTCTCCTCACTGTTTTAAAGTGATCTCCTGGCACTCTCCTTTAAACAAAACTCCAGGCTCTCCTGGCAGTTTCAAACTGAACTCTTGGCTCTCTCCTCGCTGTATGAAACTGAATTCCTGGCTCTCATCGCTGTTTTAAACTGAATGCCTGGCTCTCTCCTTCCTGTTTTAAGCTGAACGCCGGGCTCTCTACTCACTGTGTTAACCTGAACTCCTGGCTCTCCTCACTGTATTAAATTGAACTCCTGGCTCTCTCCTTGCAGTTGTAAACTGAACCTCTGATCTCTCCTCGCTGTTTTAAACTGAACTCCCGACTCTCCTTGGTGCTTTAAACTGAACACACGGCTTTCTCCTCACTGTTTCAAATTGAACACCCGGTACTTCTTGGTGTTTTAAACTGAACTCCTGGCTCTCATGCTGTTTTAAACTGAACTCCTGGCTATCCTCAGTTGTTTAAGCTGAACGCCCAGCTCTCTCCTTGGTGTTTTAAACTGAATGCTGTTTTAAATTGAATTCCGAGCTCCCCTCACTGTTCTAACGGAACTCTCGGCTCTCTCCTCGCTGTTTTAAACTGAATTCCTTGCTCTCCTCACTGTTTCAAACTGAACTCCTGGCTCTCCTTGCTGATTTAAATTGAACTCTCGGCTCCCTACTCACTTTCTTAAACTGAACTCTTGGCTCTTCTCTGTGTTTTAAACTATACTCCTGGCTCTCTCCTTGCTGCTTTAAACTGAACTCCTGGCTCTCCTTGCTGTTTTAAACTGAATGCCCGGCTCTCTCTTCATTGATTTAAATGAACTCCTGGATCTCCCAGCTGTTTTAAGCTGAATTCCTAGCACCCCTCGCTGTTTCAAACTGTATTCCAGGCTCTCTCCCCACTGTTTTAAGCTGAAGTCCTGGCTCTCTACTCGCTGTTTTAAACTGAACACCGAGCTCTCATCACTGTTTTAAAGTGAACTCCTGACACTCCTTGCTGTTTCAAACTGAGCACCTGGCTCTCTCCTCGCAATTTGAAAGTGATCTCCAGGCTCTCTGCTTGCCATTTTAAAGTGAACATCTGACTCTCCTCGCTGTTTTAAACTGAACAGCCGGCTCTCTCCTCAATGTTTTAAACTGAAGTCCTAGCTCACGTCGCTCTTTTAAGCTGAACTCTCGGCTCTCTCCTCGCTGTATTAAATGGAATTCCTGGTTCTCCTCACTGTTTTAAACTGAATGCCCGGCTCTCTCCTCATTGTTTTAAGCTGAACGCCGGGCTCTCTACTCACTGTTTTAAACTGAACTCCTGGCTCACCTAACTGTTTTAAATTAAACTCCCGGCTTTCTCCTTGCTGTTTTAAAATGAACCCCTGATCTCTCCTCGCTGTTTTAAACTGAAAGCCCGGCTCTCTCCTAGCTGTTTTAAATTGAATTCCTAGCTCCCCTCGCTGTTTAAATGGAGCACTCGGCTCTCTCCTGGCTTTATTAAACTGAATTCCTGGTTCTCCTCACTGTTTTAAACTGAATGCCCGGCTCTCTCCTCACTGCTTTAAGCTGAAGTCCTGGCTCACCGCGCTGCTTTAATCTGAACGCATGGCTCTCCTCATTGTTTTAAACTGAACACATGGCTCACCTTGCTGTTTTAACAGGAACACCCGATGCTCTACTTGCTGTTGTCAACTGAATTCCTGGCCCACCTCGCTGTTTTAAACTGAAAGCCAGGCTCTCTCCTAGTTGTTTTAATCTGAATACCTGGCTCTCCTCACTGTTCTAAACTGAATGCCCGGATCTCTCCTCCCTGTTTTAAGCTGAAGTCCTGGCTCTCCGCGCTGTTTTAAAATGAACGCCCGGCTCTCTCCTCACTGTTTTAAAGTGATCTCCTGGCACACTCCTTGCTGTTTTACAAAAAATTCCAGGCTCTCTTGGCAGTTTCAAACTGAACTCTTGGCTCTCTCCTCGCTGTATTAAACTGAATTCCTGGCTCTCCTCGCTGTTTTAAACTGAATGCCTGGCTCTCTCCTCCCTGTTTTAAGTTGAACGCTGGGCTCTCTACTCACTGTGTTAACCTGAACTCCTGGCTCACCCCACTGTATTAAATTGAACTCCTGGCTCTCTCCTTGCTGTTTTAAACTGAACCCCTGATCTCTCCTCGCTGTTTTACACTGAACTCCGGTCTCTCCTTGGTGCTTTAAACTGAACTCTCAGCTCTCTTCGCTGTTTTAAACTGAACACACGGCTTTCTCCTCGCTGTTTCAAGTTGAACACAATGTTCTTCTTGGTGTTTTAAACTGAACTCTTAGCTCTCAAGCTGTTTTAAACTGAACTCCTGGCTATCCTCAGTGTTGTAAGCTGAACGCCCAGCTCTCTCCTTGGTGTTTTAAACTGAATGCTGTTTTAAATTGAATTCCTAGCTCCCCTCACTGTTTAAACTGAACTCTCGGCTCTCTCCTTGCTGTTTTAAACTGAGTGCCTGGCTCTTCCTCACTCTTTTAAGCTGAACTCCTGGCTCCCCGTGCTGTTTTAAACTGAATTCATGGCTCTCCTTCTTGTTTTGAAATGAACTAATGCCTCAACTTGCTGTTTCAAACAGAACACCCCAAGATCTCCTTGCTGTTTTAAAGTGAACTCCAGGCTCTCTCCTTGCCATTTTAAATTGAAAACGCGGCTCTCTTTGCTGTTTTAAACTGAACTCCTGGCTCTCCTTGCTGTTTTAAACTGAATGCCCGGCTCCCTCTTCATTGATTTAAATGAACTCCTGGATCTCCCAGCTGTTTTAAGCTGAATTTCTAGCACCCCTCGCTGTTTCAAACTGAATTCCAGGCTCTCTCCCCACTGTTTTAAGCTGAAGTCCTGGCTCTCTACTCGCTGTTTTAAACTGAACACCGAGCTCTCATCACTGTTTTAAAGTGAACTCCTGGCTCTCCTTGCAGTTTCAAAATGAACTCTTGGCTCTCTCCTCGCTGTATTAAACTGAATTCCTGGCTCTCCTCGCTGTTTTAAACTGAATGCCTGGCTCTCTCCTCCCTGTTTTAAGCTGAACGCCGGGTTCTCTACTCACTGTGTTAACCTGAACTCCTGGCTCACCTCACTGTATTAAATTGAACTCCCGGCTCTCTCCTTGCTGTTTTAAACTGAACTCCTGATCTCTCCTCGCTGCTTTAAACTGAACTCCAGGCTCTCCTTGGTGCTTTAAACTGAACTCTTTCCTCTCTTCACTGTTTTAAACTGAACACACGGCTTTCTCCTCGCTGTTTCAATTTGAACACCCTGTTCTTCTTCATCTTTCAAACTGAACTCCAAGCTCTCATGTTGTTTTAAACTGAACTCCTGGCTCTCCACAGTCTTTTAAGCTGAACACCAGCTCTCTCTTCGGTGTTTTAAACTGAATGCTGTTTTAAATTGAATTCCTAGCTCCCCTCACTGTTTAAACGGAACTCTCGGCTCTCTCCTCGCTGCATTAAACTGAATGCCATCCTCTCCTCACTGTTTCAAACTGAGCTCCTGGCTCTCCTTGCTGATTTAAATTGAACTCTCGGCTCTCTACTCGCTGTTTTAAACTGAACTCTTGGCTCTCTCCTCGCTGTATTAAACTGAATTCCTGGCTCTCCTCGCTGTTTTAAACTGAATGCCTGGCTCTCTCCTCCCTGTTTTAAGCTGAACGCCGGGTTCTCTACTCACTGTGTTAACCTGAACTCCTGGCTCACCTCACTGTATTAAATTGAACTCCCGGCTCTCTCCTTGCTGTTTTAAACTGAACTCCTGATCTGTCCTCGCTGTTTTAAACTGAACTCCCGGCTCTCCTTGGTGCTTTAAACTGAACTCTCAGCTCTCTTCGCTATTTTAAACTGAACACACGGCTACTATCTCCTCGCTGTTTCAAATTGAACACCCGGTACTTCTTGGTGTTTTAAACTGAACTCCTAGCTCTCATGCTGTTTTAAACTGAACTCCTGGCTATCCTCAGTGTTTTAAGCTGAACGCCCAGCTCTCTCCTTGGTGTTTGAAACTGAATGCTGTTTTAAATTGAATTCCTAGCTCCCCTCACTGTTTAAACGGAACTCTCGGCTCTCTCCTCGCTGCATTAAACTGAATGCCAGGCTCTCCTCACTGTTTCAAACTGAGCTCCTGGCTCTCCTTGCTGATTTAAATTGAACTCTCGGCTCTCTACTCGCTGTTTTAAACTGAACTCTTGGCTCTTCTCTGTGTTTTAAACTATACTCCTGGCTCTCTCCTTGCTGCTTTAAACTGAACTCCTGGCTCTCCTTGCTGTTTTAAACTGAATGCCCGGCTCTTCCTTACTGTTTTAAGCTGAACTCCTGGCTTTCCGTTCTGTTTTAAACTCAACTCATGGCTCTCCTTCTTGTTTTGAAATGAACTAATGCCTCAACTTGCTGTTTTAAACAGAACACCCGAAGATCTCCTTGCTGTTTTAAAGTGAACTCCAGGCTCTCTCCTTGCCATTTTAAATTGAAAACGCTGCTCTCTTTGCTGTTTTAAACTGAACTCCTGGCTCTCCTTGCTGTTTTAACCTGAATGCCCGGCTCTTCCTTACTGTTTTAAGCTGAACGCCTGGCTTTCCGTTCTGTTTTAAACTCAACTCATGGCTCTCCTTCTTGTTTTGAAATGAACTAATGCCTCAACTTGCTGTTTTAAACAGAACACCCGAAGATCTCTTTGCTGTTTTAAAGTGAACTCCAGGCTCTCTCCTTGCCATTTTAAATTGAAAACGCTGCTCTCTTTGCTGTTTTAAACTGAACTCCTGGCTCTCCTTGCTGTTTTAAACTGAATGCCCGGCTCTCTCTTCGTTGCTTTAAATGAACTCCTGGATCTCCCAGCTGTTTTAAACTGAATTCTTAGCAGCCCTCGCTGTTTCAAACTGAATTCCAGGCTCTCTCCCCACTGTTTTAAGCTGAAGTCCTGGCTCTCTACTCGCTGTTTTAAACTGAACACCGAGCCCTCATCACTGTTTTAAAGTGAACTCCTGGCTCTCCTTGCTGTTTCAAACTGAACACCTGGCTCTCTCCTCGCAATTTGAAAGTGATCTCCAGGCTCTCTGCTTGCCATTTTAAAGTGAACTCCTGACTCTCCTCGCTGTTTTAAACTGAACAGCCGGCTCTCTCCTCAATGTTATAAACTGAAGTCCTAGCTCACGTCGCTCTTTTAAGCTGAACTCTTGGCTCTCTCCTCGCTGTATTAAACTGAATTCCTGGTTCGCCTCACTGTTTTAAACTGAATGCCCAACTCTCTCCTCATTGTTTTAAGCTGAACGCCGGGCTCTCTACTCACTGTTTTAAACTGAACTCCTGGCTCACCTAACTGTTTTAAATTGAGCTCCTGGCTCTCTCCTTGCTGTTTTAAACTGGACCCCTGATCTCTCCTCGCTGTTTTAAACTGAACTCTGGTCTCTCCTTGGTGCTTTAAACTGAACTCTCGGCTCTCTTCGCTGTTTTAAACTGAACACACGGCTTTCTCCTCGCTGTTTCAAATTGAACACCCGGTTCTTCTTGGTGTTTTAAACTGAGCTCCTAGCTCTCATGCTGTTTTAAACTGAA